>NW_007384899.1:0-3471 GCF_000475195.1 Diaphorina citri
AGAGATCAGTAAAAGTAAAACAGTTATACTTCGAGGTTCCTGAATCTTATTCAACCAAATCTGAATCCAGACTGAAATTCCAATCTGAATAGGTAACTGTATCCTATAGGTATAGGTAGGTACAATACCTAATTATTTCGCATGCAGTGGTTCCCAAATAGGAAGGTAGGGTACGATGTGCATCAAAGCATCCCCATCTAATAGTAACCCTGGCGAAATATGTGCTGTCGAATTATCGAGTGTAATTTCTTGTTGACTTTGGGAATCGAACCCCAGACACTTTGGAGTGTAAACGAGAGATATATTTAGGTACCTACTGGGGATATGTACATATATCTCTTTGGAAGCGTTAGTAGGCGTTCACAATGGAGCCTCGACCGTAGGCTAGTTCCGCCCCAAAAGAAAATCTATAAACCATGCTAATGAATATAAGCGGCCCGTTGAGGCCGCTTATATTCATTAGCCCGAGCCTTAACCAATGACCATATCGCTCGACCCTCGCTGAAAATGAAGAAATTGAGCTGTTTCAATTTCTCAGCTTAACGTCTATTAAAAACGACCTAACTTACTGTCAATACCAAGTCAACATGAAACTGTAGACCCGGGGGTAAGAGTTACCAGTTGTCAAGCTTCGATAGGTATCAAGTCAAATTGCTGTAAGTATTTGATAAGTAATAGGATATAGAGCTGTATTTGATCGGGAATAGGAAATAAAAACATTGCCAACTTCTGGTACTCTAAAAACCGCAGTACAACTTCCGCTTGACAATTGTCAAGCTTCGATAGGTATCAAGTCAAATTGCTGTAAGTATTATTTGATAACTAATAGGATATAGAGCTGTATTTGATCGGGAATAGGAAATAAAAACATTGCCAACTTCTGGTACTCTAAAAACCGCAGTACAACTTCCGCAAAGAGTCAACAACCTGCCACAGTACTATTGGGATTCAGGACGCAAAAAACATGTTCTGTTAAGATTCAGAGAATGTTGTCAGGCCTGCTAAATAAAACACTAACGCCATCGTCTATCCTTATTGAACGACAGAAGTAAGAACGACATTTTTTTGAAGAGGTTTGATAAAGGGAAATCTAACTGCTAAGGTCTTATCGTCCCGAAATCGAAGAGCGAAGGAAGACAGGATAGGAGAAAACCATCAAGCCTTTCCGGGAACGAACATTATCTCCTTAGGATAAAATCCGCCCCGGGTGGGAATCGAACCCGGGACCTAGTGCTTAAAGGGCAGACGCGCCAATTTCCAACTGCTCTAATCATCTATTGCTCAATAGATTTTGAACCCCATCGGACATTTAGGAACCCTTGTTATGACATTAATTTCGACGAAAATTCCGAACGGTGTGTCCGATTTTGATGAAATTTGACACACAGGTTTGAGACAAAAGGGAAATCTGATTTGGGGCATAATCAGACCTATTGGGGCACCGTACCGTAGACATAGGGGGTATTAAGGTCTACAGTTCACTGGACCACTAGCCATTTGGTCTTCTTAAACCAGAGATTATGAAATTCTACAACAGCTTCAAGTTCTCTATATCGTACATTCCAATGAAATACTAGCGATCTCGTACATTTCAGCGGATTACCAGCGACCTAGTACATTCCGTACTAGGCGTGGAACGGACTTGGCCAGTTTGTGGTGGGAAACGTGAGTATCGTGGGTGTCCCCTATCCACTCTCACTTTTGACTTGTTATGTGAGGCGATTGTGTAAGAGTTACAATTCTCCATAGCCAGGTCTCCTATGGTAACTCCTAGGTATAATGATCTGATGAGTTCTACTTATCTAATAGGGAATGGTACTATGTCTTTTTTGTGTAGAGGGAACTGTAACTGCTAAGGTCTTATCGTCCCGAAATCGAAGAGAGAAGGAGAGGATAAAATAAAGCCAGCCGTTCCGAGAACGAACAATAAGGAGGAGAAGAAGAAGAGGAAGAAAAAGAAGGAGAAGAGGAAGAAGAAGAAGGAGAAGAAGGAGGAGGAGAAGAAGAAGAAGGAGAAGAAAACTCACAGAATTAAAAAAATAAAAATCGTAGAATGTCCATAGTCTTATCAGGTCATGCATGATCTATGAACCAATAGGTAAAAGTAGATCGGGAGTTTTGGCATCTCCACTAAAAAAATACGAGGAAAATTCTGTCACCTCCTCTCGCCAGATTGCTACTATCCAAATTCAAAAGTGAACATTTTCGAGAAGGGGAGGGTGATAGCTTCGACGTATTTTCCTTTCGGAATTTCCCCTCTTCTGAACCTCATTTACCATCTTTTTCCTATGGTTTAGAACAGGCGCTATCACACCAAAAGAGGAGGAAACGAGCTTCAGAAGAGGAAAAGAAAAAAACGGATCTATCCTTTCTGAACTTTTGGGACTATGGATTCATAGCTTCCTCCATTGTAATTATCACGCCACGCTTCTGGCTCTGATACATGACTTGTTCTTTGGTGTTTGATTCTACTGGTGTTGACTACCACATAACGTTATTGCACACAGTTGCAATTTTATTGTAATAACCGTGTGAGATAATTTCAGCAAACGAAATTTATTTTAGCTTAGCGGCGGAAAGCTCAGAAGGGAAATCGAGCAGCTAGTATCCCTATATGTATGTTGTTTCAAAGGAAGTCAGAAAAATATTTAGAAATCCCGGAATGCTGCATCTTCTTAAGTCACAATCAAATGTGATAACACTGATAAATCTTTTTTTTTTTTTTAAAGAGGTTTGACAGAGGGAACTTTAACTGCTATGGTCTTATCGTCCCGAAATCGAAGAGAGAAGGAAGACAGGATAGGAGAAAGCCAGCCGTTCCGAGAACGAACATTATCCCATCAGGATAAAATCAGCCCCGGGCGGGAATCGAACCCGCGGCCTAGCGCTTACAAGGCAGACGCACTACCAACTAAGCTAACTAGGCTGGCTAGAGACATTCATTGGGTAACCACTTATTAGCTGAAACTTAAAATAAATAAAAAGTACAAAGAAGCAAAAAATTATTTTTTTACATAAAAATAATAGGTAGGTAAGTTTTTTAAAAAAAAAAAAAAAAAATACAAATAAAAAAAAAAAATAAAAAAAAACTACCACTAAACGTTATCCAGTTATTTACAGATGGATATTGTAACATAGAACGACCTGGTAGACCGGGAGCTGAGGTCGGAAAACTCACGTGGGAAGGTACAAAATTTTTGACCATTGCATGTGGTGCGCAAAGTCGAGAACAAATAGAAAACCCATTTCTTACACCTCGGACCGGGGGCGTTTGGCGGCTACGGCCGTATCGAAAATCGAAATTGGGCCAAAATTTACGTGGAAAGGTACACGAATAATTCCAACGCCATATGATGCGCACTTGGCCCCTAAACTCAAAACCACTTCGTACGAAAACTTTTTTGTGGGCTTTCGACCTTTAAGAAAGGCCGCAAAGGTTTTTGGGGGCAAGGTTTACGTTGAATGTAGAGG
>NW_007384900.1:0-3470 GCF_000475195.1 Diaphorina citri
TCTATATAACCTAGAGACTTGAAATAAAAACAATCAGATTTTTTGGAATGTTTTGCATAAAAAAATAAAAAATAATTTCGTGAAAAGTATATTTAAAACCTTTAAAAAGAGCTTTTAAAATAGTAGGTACTTTGGGCCATCTTTAGAACACGTGTTTTAAAGATGGCCCACCCACTGCCCCAAAGATGGCCCACTTCAACTTTTGATGGAAAAAAAGACCGTTAAGTAGAAAATTTACCTGGAATTTGATTTCTCATGCTCTCTAAACTTATAAAAAAACCTGAAATAAGACATTGGACGTTAATATTTGGGTAGAAGTTCGAATTAAAGACTAAAAATGTGGGTTGCGAAAGGCCGCAATATTGTTAACTTTTTGGAGGTACCAAATATGTTCATATGCTGACTTAAACCCTATATGTAATAAACAACAACAATCAAAAATGACTAAATAATGAAGGAACTCTTAAAAAATCAACAAAAAACTTAATGAAAAAGTACCAGGGTACGTAAATTTGGAGCGTTTTGACTACCTGGTGAGAGAAAAATGGCATTGCGGCAAAGCAAACGTCTCAAACTACTCATAGCTCATAGGTAATCTGATAGACTATCAACTTAGCAACAAATCTTCTGCGGAATCCTGTGATATTGTTGATAAAATATCATCGTGTGTGTTTTGATATAGCTTTATATTTTTTTTATACAATAAGCCACAAGCCAAAGTACCTACCTACCTATATCAATGGTTCAATAGTTCCTACAGCTATTACCTATACCTCCTACCTACCTGACTAATATGTATCCAAGACAAAACAATGTTAACATGGATTTTGCTGACGGCAGTTCTGAAGAATCTGAAGGGGCGTATTGTGAATTGCAGCTTTATATTTTTTATACAATAAGCCACAAGCCAAAGTACCTACCTATATCAATGGTTCAATAGTTCCTACAGCTATTACCTACCTCCTACCTACCTGACTAATATATGTATCCAAGACAAAACAATGTTAACATGGATTTTGCTGACGGCAGTTCTGAAGAATCTGAAGGGGCGTATTGTGAATTGTGACACCGTAGAAGCAAATTTCCTCACGTTATGTGTAAACTATGGGACTGAATTTTGTACACCTCAGGTCCTTAAGGCAAATTCATTGAGAATTCTGTACGCAGTGTACGCCATATATTAAATCGACCATTAATAATACCGGGAATAACATTGGGAACAATAAATAAATCGAGCATTAGCAATTGAGAACTAACTAAGAACACCACTTGAATTTTTGTACAAGTGAAAACATTTCCATTATTGCCAGCAGCCTAGTTAACTTGAAGGTAGGGTCAGGGAGTCTACTTTGTAAGCTCTAGATCGCTGTTTCGCATCCCGCTCAGGGCGATCTTTGTCCTAAACTGATTCTGCAGCCATGCAAGGAAATGTGTAAATCCAATTCATGAAGTCCAAATCGGTAAAAGTATAAAGTTACCAAGGAAATGATTTCAGAATTTCAGACACCTTATAAGGTCCCTGTGGCGAAGATGGCCCACCTAACGTTTGACTATTTTTCTATTTTTTTCTATATAACCTAGAGACTTGAAATAAAAACAATCAGATTTTTTGGAATGTTTTGCATAAAAAAATAAAAAATAATTTTGTGAAAATTTCCTCACGTTATGTGTAAACTATGGGACTGAATTTTGTACACCTCAGGTCCTTAAGTTATTAGGTTGATTTCATAGTTGGTTATTGTTCCTCGCCGAAAACATGTTTCTGGTGAAGCATGACTCACTCTGGGTGATTTTATACCGTCTTTAAAAATGTGTGTGAAGGTTTCAACCAGATTTCATGGTGGGTTATTGTTCTGGCCTCCTAGCCGAAAACATGTTTCTGGGGAAGCATGACTCACTCTGGGTGATTTTATACCGTCTTTAAAAATGTGTGTGAAGGTTTCAACCATTGGCAGTACGAAACAACCGGGAACGGAGATAGAGCTCGGCTCCAAACCAAAATTCCCTGCTAAACTTCCCCTAGTGTGGCACAGCCGCGGCCTTGTACTCAGATTGTCAAAGCTTTTATCATGGACTGAATGAAACATTTGGCTTTTGGGAAACCTTGTAAGAATATTTCCGCACTAAGTGCCAAGTCTTCACTCAAGACTGACTACTGTCTTACTCTACTATGTAGTTATGTACTTATGTAGTGGTTGAGTACCTATCTGTCAGAGTCTTGGACATGTTAGGTGTAGGCTATTTACATTACTTTAGCAGTTGCAGTAGTTAACATTACGTATTTCCTTTTAAAACCTTAAAGTGTTTGTGTTTTTGATAAGTTAATCTTCTGAAGTTGCACGACTTTGAATGTCATGTCATTAGAAACTTATACAAGCGTCTTACAAGATAGGAAAGTCTGGACACTGAGGGCCCAGTTGCAACATTAGATTTCTTCTTCCTTGCTGCCTTCCTTTCATGTACAAAACCTCTCGTTTTTCAGTGAGGAACTTAACTTGGAAGGAAGCACACCTTGTGAGCGCTAGGTCGCGGGTTCGATTTCCGCCCGGGAGTAAGAATAAAGGATAGATCGAAGGACAAAGAATAGGATGATAAAGATCGTACGACATCATCAGAGTTTTTGTCGTCAGAAATCTCAAATCGCATTGTGTTAGTGGCGAGAAATAACTCTTTACTCATTATCTCAACAACAATAATGTCTGGACACTGTGGGTGGCTTTGCAACGCGTGGCACACAACAGAACTTTCTGAAATCAATGTCACTCCAGTAGCGTCAATGTCACAAGAGACATCAATGTCACTGACAATAGTGTTATTGTCACAAATGCCATTGTCAATTGCCAAGACCCAAGTCCATGATCTTTGTGAACTCTTGAACTTGGAATCTGAGCGGTTTTCAAACTGTCTCATGCCCCGTATGAGAGAAAGGAACTTTAATTATTTGAGAGTTTACTTCTCCTGATTTAGGGTATTGGAATGCTACATTATAGTGTCGAGCTTTCCGATGTAAAGTTCAATATTAGAGTTCCGGAACCCAGTCACTCGATTAGACTTCTGGCACCCTAGTTTTTTTTCTCAGTATAAGTGAAAATTCGTACCAGGGGTTACGGGCTAGCTGGTTAAGTATCACTGGATGCGATGACAGAAATGACCATGTTTGCACTGGGAACCTATGTGGGTGTATCTGTATATGTTTAACATGAAGAATAATGAGAATTGAATTGTGTACGATGTTGTGTAGTTGATCCTGGATTGTTTGAGAGAATACCAATTATTGGTCTTTAGAGAAGAAAAGTTGAGGTCCCTTAATTTATTGTCCAAAAATCTGGTTAAATGGGAAGAATTTATCTACTTTTATAAGTGAGAAAAAATTGATAGTAGCATTTCGTTTATACCTGCATAATTATGTAATAGGTAATACACATAGGTAGGTAAGTAATTACTGAGAATATTTGTACTTAAATAAAAAA
>NW_007384901.1:0-1060 GCF_000475195.1 Diaphorina citri
ACCGGAATAAAATGATTATTTATTTTTAAGAAAAAAAAGACTAAAATTTCTATTTTTATTTATTAAAGAGTGAAAAATAGAAAGTTTGGACTTAATAAATTGTTTGATTTTCTATAGGGGAAAAAAGAAAAGCACTTGATAAAGCAAAAAAAATAGAGCCTGTCTGTTTTTCATGAACTAAAATTTATGGACCAATTTTGGATCACAAAAAGAAAAAAAATAAAGATAAAATAAAAAAGATCAAACTTCCAACCTCTAACAATAACAAGTGCCTAAAAACTCCCAAAGGGAACACACGAATAGAAAGTGAGACCACCCTGTATTGGCAGTTGATTACATTTCACTAAAACTAAAACTTGCTAACTGTTTCTAATTTATACAGGGTGAAGAGGTGCAGGGAGGAGGGTAGGAACTCAATCATGTTGGGGGGGGTAAAGGAAGGAGGAGAAGGAGGGGAAGAGAAGGGAAGAGAAAGAGGGAAAGGGGAAAGAAGGGGAAAGAGGAGGAGAAGAAGAGAAGGGAAAGAATGAGAAAGAGGAGAAAAGGGGAACAAAAAGGAGAAGGAAGAGATGGGAAAAGAAAGAGAAAGAGAAGGGAAAAGAGGAGTAATAGGCTGAGGAAGGAGGGGGAGAAAGGAAAAGGAGAAAGCAGCAGGGGAAAATAGAGGAGAAGAGGGGAAGGAGGAGAAGAGGGGAAGGAGGAGAAAGAGGAGATAAGAGAGAGGAGGAAAGTTTAACTTGTCAAGTAGCTAGTTGCCTGATATTTTGTACGAACATAAATATCTTCAAAAAAAAAGGAAAAAATCCCGTAGGCCAGGTAGGTATAACTGTATAGATTATGATTAGAATCTAGGTTTATCTCGATCTGAGGATAATCTGGATTTAGCAACTAAATGACTCTCTTTGTCCGAATAAAATAGGTTCCTAATGGAAAGTATTATTGGCACAATCTGTAGGCTCCATCTAACACACTTCAAAATCTTCAACCCATCAATATACCTATATATCAATTTTTTTTTTTTTTTTTTTTTTTTAAGAGGTTTGAACGAGGGACAAGAAAA
>NW_007384901.1:1447-3469 GCF_000475195.1 Diaphorina citri
GCCTTAGTGAAAACCAAACCCAAACGTTGACAAACCACACCAACAAGATCTTAATGGTCTCAAAAATGATCTGAGTCCATGAACCCCACCTTGCCCTAATACTAAATTATACATCCTCTGGGTATAACTACCTTCCTAGTCACCCCTCTTATTACCTTCCCCCCTCCTCTCTATCTCTCTGCTCCCCCCCTCCTTTTTTCTTACTATTCATCGTATAGCGAAGCTATACTAGTATGTTCTAGTATGACGGGACGCCCCGCGAGGACGGCCGAACGCCGAAGTTCTGTTTGCCTCTGGGGAGGAACGAGAAGCAAAATATCGTTAGTTGAATACTATTTTTTTTTTTTTTTTTTTTTTTTTATTTTATATAATATAATTTTTTTTCGCCTTTTCCCGTGTACAGACGGGGTCGGCGTTTTTCGTCAGCCTCTCAATCAGCCCTAACTAGGGTGATTGCTTTGGGCTGACATTTGGTTTTGGCTACAAATTTTACGAGTGGATGCGCCTTCGCACTCAAACCTTTGCTATTTCTTTAAGCAAGGGAAATTCAGGCTGGTATACTCCCCTGTTTATACTCCCCCAAGCCAGACTAAGCTGGTCTACTCCCTGTTTAACATCCCCCAGCCGGAGCAAAATCCATCAGGGTAAGAAAAGTCGTGTGATGTTCACACCCAGATTTTTTTTTTTCTTTTCCTTCTCCTCTACGGGTTGCGTGCTTGGGCTAATTTAATTAATTGTACATAATTTGCTCCTCGTTCTAGATTGCGTATGAAGGAGCCTCATTTTAATTTAGATCAAACAATTTAGATTGCTTACCCCCTTTCCCCGGTCCTTGTTGCCCCCACCTTACCCGTCCTGCTCTGATTTCAGGGCCGTCGAAATATCAAGGAAATAACCCAACATTGGAGTTCTTCCACCCTTAGGCTGCAGGGGTAAAAGGACTTTTCAGTCGTATTCAAGTAGTTAAACAAGACCGACAAACGATGAAATTCTATTTCGTGTTAATATAGGCCGGGCGGCTCTTCGAACTCTTGACGTTCGCGCGCCTCCCGGCACGCTTGATATACAATATACCTACAATACTAGGTAATTCAATATTGTAAGATTTCTTGGTCCCCTTATTTCATTTTAATTTTGACAAAAAAAAACGACTGATTTCGTTCCCCCTTGACCTTGAGAAGTTCGGGCCGCAACCCCTCCCCCTGTGGGCGACCCTGATTGTAATGTTGTGTAATAAAGAATTACAGGGTGGGGTGGGGGGGCTAATCGGTGGGTATTAGCTCGTTGTAATTTTGTAATTAATAGAACAAAGTGTAATTTTAAACTTAGGGGAAATAGGTTTGAACGGTTGACGTACAAGCTCAGAAGCAGGGGCTAATTTATGCCTCATTTCTTATACAAAGTATAAAAGGCATACTTACACTGAGAGGGAGAATGAGAGAATATACTGATAGGGTCCCACAAGTTTTAGGAGACTTCGTAGCCAAAAGCAAATGTCAGCCTAAAAACAGTCACCCTATTAGAGCTGGTGGAGAGGCTGACTCCGTCTGAACACGGAAAAAGGCGAAGAAAAGACGAAAGAAAGAAGAAGAATTGAATGCAAATAACTTAATTTTCAACATAACATATTTACAAATGCCAGATCACCCCAAAGCTTACAAAAAGTTTTTGGGAGTGTAGGTGATTCTTTTTTTGGCTTCTTTATGCTTCAATAATTGTGCTTGATATTTTCTGCAAGAAAAGGAAGAAGAAGAAGATTACAAGAAAACATCAGGCCCCTTATTGGAGTCAGCTAACCAACCTCAGTGGTTAACGCGTTGGACTTTGGATCTAGAGGTTGGTGGTTCAAGTCCAAAACAAGGCATAAAATTTATCTACATAGGTAGGTATAATAATTGGGGAACGATATTTGTGACAAGCCTTTGATTATGCTTAACACAATTGATTATTATTTTTTTTTTTAAGAGGTTTGACAGAGGGAACTGTAACTGCTATGGTCTTATCGTCCCGAAATCGAAGAGA
>NW_007384902.1:0-3469 GCF_000475195.1 Diaphorina citri
TATGTGAGGAATTAAAATTGATCTGGCTTTCGCTGTATTACGTGTTTATTGAATACAGTTACTTTTCCTTCCTTCAACGTCGGTTGTATGTATCAGTAGGACTATGTAGGAATTTAGTTGAAAAGTTTTACTACAATTTTTGTTACAATATTGAGAATCATAAAGAGTTCATCTTTTCGCACACACGTACGCATTGATCACCATAGAGAGCCCCCTCTGAGAACACCAAGGTAAGCCGTGTGTGTGAAGACGCAATAGATTTGGAACGGTGATTGTTCTAAGAAAATTGTTTGCCCATCAGTTCAACAAACTGATTAATTAACTTTTAAACAATGCCTAGCTTGTTTTATAATTTGATTTCATGCTAAAATCACTAAATTCCTCTAGTTCCTAACTTTATAGTCATCAACTTCAATTCAAATCTCTTCATAACAACTGAAATTGACCCTACACAGATACCTCCAACTAATATTGATGCATTTTGCATTAGAATAAAACTCATAGGCACAAACGTATTTGAATATTGTTTCATATTATTGTACCACCTCATCCCCCAACAATTAAGCGCAAATTAATCTCTTCAAATTGCTCTTCTCCATCTCTACCTGGTGATAAACGAGTACATCAGTGTCGTACTGTGTTCTCCTGAACATCAACAGTACAATGACTTTTCACTTTTCAGTCTCTTTCCGGCATAATAAATAGGGTAGGTGTGATATTTAATCTTGAGCATCATCAGACCGACTGTTTCTGTAAGCTCAAAGGGAGCTCTGCTCAAGTGATCATTACTTTAGCTACTGTGGAGTCTGTGGACCTTTGGACACTCCTTTAGCTGATAGAAGAGAATTCGTTTCACATAGAAATGACGCATATTTGAGTCACAAAATCAAAAGTCAAGGAGAGAATCAAAGGTGTGGTGGAGACTGGGAGGTTTTACTAGAAATCTCGTTGGATCTCTTTTGTGCTCCCTTGAGTCTCAAGCGAGCTAATTCCTCCCAAGTCAATCTGGAATGGTCTTAATCTCCGAGCAACCTTTTGATTTGACATTTGAGATTTCAAATCGACATTGTCACACGAACACTAAATACTGCTTAGAACAAAGGATAAGGCACCCATAGATTAGAACGTGTTGGCATTAATCATAAGATAAAGGTGTTTAAAGTTGTCACGATTTTTGTCACATAAGGAACGTGCTTGTCGGCGCAATTCAGTTTTGAACATTGAAGTTTTCTAACACTCCCCACACCTTCTCGTTTGGCCCTTGTCAGGGAACATCTGTGAGTTGAACCTCCTCTTTAATTTCGGTTGAAAATTGTATAAGTTTGTGTAATTAATTATTTGCATGGCACTTGGCACATGCAGGCCTCACAAACACTTGGACATAATTTCCTGGGATTCTCAAACTTTAATGAAAGTAACGAAATATATTTAGCTTCACCCCCTTCAGATGGGTATGAGATGGGAGTGAAGCTGAGCACGTACTATTACCTAACACGTAGCGCACATACCAATCTCCATAGGGAAAATTGCTCTGTTCAACCAATACCTACACCAAAAAGGTCAAGAGCCAATACGTACCTCTAGTTTTCATGACCAATATTGGACGTTAGTAATCTAGCCATATTGATTTCCAACGTCCAGTAATGGGTATGGTACTGGAAGAATAATACGAAGTAGTAAATCCGTGCCTGAGAAAACTTATCTTATACATCGCGTCCCAAGATATTCTCCATCCATCCTCAGAAACAATATTCAAACATTTTATGAACTTCATATGTTTATGAGTCTCTCCGTTCATAAAATACATGTAGCGACATAGCGTACATCAAAATTTAAGCACCTATGATTTCCTAACAAGAATATAAACATGTTCACATGTCTTTCAAAATCCGACTATACCTATGCAATGCTCCTGACACCCTCCTATACTCCTCCATGCTCAAGAGGAAACAGCTTTTCTAAAAACCCTCCTCCTTCTGTTTACCTTTGAATAAGGAAAATCCACTTTGGCTTCCTATATTGTTGAGAAAAAACGCACGACATTTACATCAACAAAACAGGACGTCCAATATTAATGTCTGAATCTGTACAAACCCTACTAGTGCCATCTGGGAAGACCAAATGATCAGAATTTATTACCTTTATTAATTTATGATCCATCTGCTCCTAGAATTTACTTATAAAAAAGTCATCTAGCCAAGAAAGTGCCATCAGTGTTGACGAAAAGCGGTTCACAGCACGTGTTTGGATTTGGGTATTAGTTTTGAATAACTATTATTCTTCCTCACTTGAGACTGAGACTTGAGGGCGGGGAAGGTTGTCATAATTATTGCAATGACTTTGGACTAAGACTTGAGGAGGGATTAAGTTTTTAGGTATGTCATAATTTATTATTCTAGGAGTGAGTTATGTACTTAGAATGAGTCTTATCCTTCCTGTACTTGGAGGTGCTAAATTCAAAATCCGAAAAGAACCTCTGAAATTTTTGGGTGAACTCCGGAAATATAAAACCCCCACAGCACGTGTTTGGATTTGGGTATTAGTTTTGAATAACTATTATTCTTCCTCACTTCAGACTGAGACTTAAGGGCGGGGAAGGTTGTCATAATTATTGCAATGCCTTTGGACTAAGACTTGAGGAGGGATTAAGTTTTTAGTTTTTAGGTAGGTATATCATAATTTATTATTCTAGGAGTGAGTTATGTCCTTAGAATGAGTCTTATCATTCCTGTACTTGGAGGTGTTAATGCAGACCTATTTTATAGAATACCTACTTATGATCTGTTTAAAACAAAACCCACTTACGAGTATATTTTTATAACATTCAAATGTTACTCTCTGCAGAAAATATGGAATCTTTGGGTAGTTATTAAGCTGTTCCCATTTTCATGAGTGGATGAAATTGTCTATGTTTTCCATCTAGAAAAGTTCTTGCCCATTATTTTGACATGATTTTTGTTTTCTTCTGTTCCAGGTATGTAACAGTTACTTACCGGTGTGATAGAGTGAATATTCTGCTGATTTCAAACCTGTAACTCGTGTAAGAGGTTCTAGTAAACTTCACAGTGGTATGTATGTATTTATTTTAGTCAAAGAGTCAGTAGCGTATGTTTTCCACATCACAACCATGCTAGGGCTTAACATTATTATGGTCATACGGGTCAGTCTGGAAAATTTCACTGAGAACATCCGCTAAAGAAAATCTTGCAACTCTTTAGTATCCTTAAGTCTACTTCCTACATCCCTAAAATGATGGTAATTTCCTTCCCTGCTCCTCAGCCTTCATTTAGCATCACAACCATGCTAGGGCTTAACATTATCATGGGCATACGGGTCAGTCTGGAAAATTTCACTGAGAACATCCGCTAAAGAACATCTTGCAACTCTTTAGTATCCTTAAGTCTACTTCCTACATCCCTAAAATGATGGTAATTTCCTTCCCTGCTCCTCAGCCTTCATTTAATATATC
>NW_007384903.1:0-3468 GCF_000475195.1 Diaphorina citri
ATTTTCTATTCAAACCTATGGGTCAGTTGTGTGTGTTGGCAATTCATCTCTCCTCTAATTAGTTGCTTGTGTCCCTCATGTATGCGAATTAAGCATAACTAGACCATGTTTTTACTGTCACTTCGAATAGCGAGAATTCGAAATTCATGTAGAAAGTGTTTCCAGTATTTCGCCTTGATGTTAGCGTTATCCACTAAGTACCATGGCACTTAAAGAGTTTTTAAGATAGTAAATTGGACGTAGGTCATTAAATTGAATGATTCATGAAATATGTACAACTCTGTATAACCCTAATAATTTGTAGAGCTACCTATATTTGTGTGTACCGTTTGTGCCATGTAATAGTGTAATATGGGATACGTGAAAAGAACCTGAAAGGATAAGAACCAATACCGAATACCGATCACACAATTAAATTGACTATCGATTAACAAACAAAGCCTAATGTTGGATAAATACATAGAATATTGTTCAGTGTTATGATTATCTACCTATTGGTGCTATAGGCTCATGAGTTGATGATCTATGTCTATTATATTAATAATATTTGTCATCAAATTGAATTGTAATCAGCTAATCAGGTTATACAAATAAAGTATGTACTTACTGTTTGTTTTTAAAGGTAAAGATCCTTCATACTTAAATCATATAGACCTAACTTGCATAGACCTAATTTATAATTTTAGGTACCTGTGTAGATGTACTTACTTTTTCCGCAAGTCTTCATACAGTTGAGTTTTCCAATGTTGGTGTATTCCCAGCCGTCCGTTCCACACACTGGCACAACTTCGTCAGTAGAGAAGCAAGTCTTCAGACATTCTGGATTGGCCTGGTTGTTGTAGTCATCTTTGTTATTGTTATTGTTGTTATTATTATTGTTGTTGTTTCCATTGTTGTTATTATTGTCATTCTGTGGAGGTGGTCTAGAGTCTGGGTAAGCAGGGTGTCTGTGTCCACCGCCAGTGAGTCCATTGATGGCAGCATTAGCAACTCCAAATCCTACGCCACTTCCTACACCTGAAGCCAGACCCGTTGCAAGAGCTGAGCCAAGACCAGGTCCTTTCATTGCTGGTTGATATCCACCACTACTACCACCTCCTCCTACCACTACTACAGTGGGTTGCTGAGGCTGGGGTGGATGATATGCAGGCTGTCCATAGGCTGGGGCTGGATGTCCATATCCTGCATACCCAGGCTGAGGATGGTAGGCTGGTTGACCATAGGCTGGTGCTGGATGTCCATATCCACCAGGAGCCTGAGCAGGGTGTCCATAGCTTGGATTGTACGCAGGTTGTTGAGGGGCAGAAGCATGTTGATTCTTATTATAATTGGTATTATAACCACTATTATGATGGTCTTGAGCCTTGTTGTTTCCTTTGGCTTTACTGCTGAAGAAGCCACTGCTACTGCCCTTGCTTTTGCTGCTTCCCTTGCTCTTCCAGCCAGGTGATCGCTTCACAATGTTGTGATTCAGAGCGTGGAATCTCTGTTGTATGAAGTTGAAGTCAATAGGTTCAGCATTCAGACTGAGAGGCATGACATGGGCAGGAGCCCTGAAGCCAGGATCATTGTATTCCTCATTTCGGAATAGAATGGGGTCAGATTTGACGACTTTAGCAGAAGTGACTGCCACTATCAACAACAGGCCTGTAACAAAAAGCATAGCAAAAGAATGTTTAAATAATGTTGAGTGGGGAAAATTTTCCTCTTTATCTGGGTACCTAGGTATGTAGGTAGGTATAAATAACATAAACTTGAGAATCTCATTGAAAAGCTGTCCTTCACTCTGGCATACAAAGGTTATCATTAAAGCGAGACAGTTTCTACTGATTAACTGGTGTCTGATAGTGATTAGGATTTTCCCACTATCACAAGAAATTTAAAGACGTAGGTGTGCTACCTTCCTAGTTCCTACTGGCCTCAGTTACTGAGGTTAAAGGTTTTGTTTCCAATTGTGCATCATGAAAAAAGTTCAAATTCATACAAGTACACGCGATAATATAAGGAAGTTATCTGGAAGTAGGTCCCGCAGGTACCGTTCAAATTCTAGCGAAAAATATGTCTAAGTGTCCCCTATATTCAGGGGTGACTTCCTCCATGGGTTATTTGTCCCCCCCATTCATTCACGCCATTTGGCAACGCTGTAGTTTTTTTAGTATCAGTCTCGTTTTGTCACCACCACCTAGCTCCTAGCACCATTTTTCTTCTTTTAATAAACCATTGTTTTCTTTGCCAAAAATTACGCAATAGTGTTGTATTTTCACCCCCCATCTTAACATAGACCTCTGTGCCTCTTAGATACCTTTAGCAAGCTACTTGAGGGACTTCTGATCAGGAGAATGGTGGAGGAACTGGGCGAGCGGGGTTTGTCGGAGAGCCAATTTGGCTTTCGACCTCAGAGATCAACCGTAGATGCTATCCAACGTGTGTTTTCAATAGCAGACGAGGAGAGGAAGAAATCAAGAAGAAGGAGAGGATTTTGTCTCCTGGTTACATTAGATGTCCGTAATGCCTTCAATTTAGCCCCGTGGAAGAAAATAATAGAGAGTCTGGAAGATAAAAACGTCCCCACCTACATAATTAAAACCTTTATGAGCTATTTTCACGACCGGCGCATCTCCACAACGTCTGGAACATGGATTAAGACATCAGCTGGGGCCCCGCAAGGCAGTGTGGCCTCACCGACTCTGTGGAATATGCTGTACGATGGGGTGTTGAGGCTGGAACTGCCAAACGGGGTGTCACTCGTAGCATATGCCGATGACCTGGCCGTGGTTGTTATCGCCAAAACCGCACCTGAAATTGAAGAAAGGACCAATGAAACACTAAATCGGATAAATGCCCCTCATCAGATGGGCGAGAAGAGACACAATACTTCCCATTTAGGTGCTGGGTCAACACGAGAACACCAGAAAGTAACCCCTTGAAATATTTGCAATCGAAAAACGAGTACAAATTTTTGTCGATGGTGGGATTCAAACCCGGGGCCTTCTGCATGGCAAGCAAGCGCGTTACCACTGGACCAACCGTGCCCCCTATTCGACAGTTGCCAGACATTAGCGGAAGGAGCCCAGATATTGTTTCTGAGCATCCAAGGGGTTTTTAAACTCTCAATCCTTTCAACACCGTGAGATAGTTGATAGGTGACATGCCCATCTCATAGACACGGAAAGCAAAGCAAGCGGAAAATTGCTTTCTATAAGGGTAGGTAGTAGGTAGGTACTTGGTCAATTTGTCAGGGTAGGTAGGCTCACCCCCCCTTGTCTTGTCTCTAGTATGTAGAATAAATTATGTAGCATTTTATTTATTTCCCATTCTTGAAGGTTCCTGTAACTATAACTCTTGAGTGATACCTATTCCTATGCCTTCATATATGGTTTATTTATTGGGCTACAATTTACTATGACTCATTCATCTACAATTTTTTCTCCATGTCATATTCCGCTTTTCCTGTGTTGTCACGGTAGT
>NW_007384904.1:0-3467 GCF_000475195.1 Diaphorina citri
ATAATAAGCACTATTATTATTATTACCTCCCGTGGAGACAGGGCCGGATGTTGCACTGAGCGGAAGTGTTTCATCGTGTTTCCGTTTCTTCTTGTTATGAGGGGAGGGGGAGGAGGAGAGATCCACGCCTGTTGTCATGGCAACACCACCAGGGCCGGACTTCGTGTCTGGAACATTGGGGTCCGCCATACTATGTACATCTGTAATATCAATCAATCGTGAATTTATTTGTATTAAAAAAGAGCCTTTTCACAACTGTTTGTGGATATCACAGAATTACTTATCCTTTGTAATATAATATTGAATGGAATGGCATATAATATTGAAGATAATAACATTAAATGACGAGTGTACATAAAAAAAAAAACACGACAAGATGATTTCAACGTTTTTTTAATTGAAATGAGCTGGGTACATATGGTATATGATCCTCAGAATAGATAAGTGGAGTTGGACAAAATATGGCACTGATTGGTGTTCAAAATATGGTAACATCCATTTCTTTGTAAAATATGGCGTTCTCCATTTTCAAAATATTACACTTTTTTGTATTGAAAATATGATAATTTCAGTTTTTTTTTTTTTTTTTTTTTTTTTTTTGGGGGTTTTTTAGGGGGAATATTAACTGCTGTGGTTTATTTTTTTTTTTTTTTTTTTTTTTTTTTTGTAGAGGTTTGATAGAGGGAACTATAACTGCTGAGGTCTTATCGTTCCGAAAGCAAAGAGAGAAGGAAGACAGGATAGGAGAAAGTCAGCCGTTCCGAGAACGGCTTCTGTTTAGGATAAAGTTCGGATAATATATTTTTTTCAACTCTGTCCTTATACTGTGTGCACTCACCTGTTAACAAGGAGGCGGGGGATTTGATTTTGAATCCACTGGGGGCACCCTGTACACTACTCGTACTATTGGATACTGAGCTATTACAGGGTGTACTATTCGTACTAGGTGTGGAGGAAGGGGTAGACGCGGAGGGAGAGGGGGGCACGGCGGGAGGCACACCTCCTGAAGTCTCCCCTGGTAACCTGAGAACAAATAACACACGAAATGAGGTTTATTTTTAATGTCAAAAAATAATCCTTTTCTAGTTGGTAACGCGTCTGCCTTGTAAGCGCTAGGCCGCCGGTTCGATTACCGCTCGAACGGATAATGTTCGTTTTCGGAACGGCTGGCTATCTCTTATCCTTTCTTTCTTCTCTCTTCGATTTCGGGACGATAAGACCTTACCTTAGCAGTTACAGTTCCCTATATTCTAATAAATAAAAACTTCTATATCAAACCCCTTTGAAAAATCTTTTTCTCACTTTTTTATGGAAGACAGTTATGGTCCCTAAAAGTGCAAGAACCTACCTACTTACGGAGATATTAAAGAATATGCTAGTTTTGTAAAGAATTAAATACGGAGATAATAAAGAATATGCTAGTTTTGTAAAGAATTAAATACGGAGATAATAAAGAATATGCTAGTTTTGTAAAGAATTAAATACGGAGATAATAAAGAATATGCTAGTTTTGTAAAGAATTAAATACGGAGATAATAAAGAATATGCTAGTTTTGTAAAGAATTAAATACGGAGATAATAAAGAATATGCTAGTTTTGTAAAGAATTAAATACGGAGATAATAAAGAATATGCTAGTTTTGTAAAGAATTAAATACGGAGATAATAAAGAATATGCTAGTTTTGTAAAGAATTAAATACGGAGATAATAAAGAATATGCTGGTTTTGTAAAGAATTAAATACGGAGATAATAAAGAATATGCTAGTTTTGTAAAGAATTAAATACGGAGATAATAAAGAATATGCTAGTTTTGTAAAGAATTAAATACGGAGATAATAAAGAATATGCTAGTTTTGTAAAGAATTAAATACGGAGATAATAAAGAATATGCTAGTTTTGTAAAGAATTAAATACGGAGATAATAAAGAATATGCTAGTTTTGTAAAGAATTAAATACGGAGATAATAAAGAATATGCTAGTTTTGTAAAGAATTAAATACGGAGATAATAAAGAATATGCTAGTTTTGTAAAGAATTAAATACGGAGATAATAAAGAATATGCTAGTTTTGTAAAGAATTAAATACGGAGATAATAAAGAATATGCTAGTTTTGTAAAGAATTAAATACGGAGATAATAAAGAATATGCTAGTTTTGTAAAGAATTAAATACGGAGATAATAAAGAATATGCTAGTTTTGTAAAGAATTAAATACGGAGATAATAAAGAATATGCTAGTTTTGTAAAGAATTAAATACGGAGATAATAAAGAATATGCTAGTTTTGTAAAGAATTAAATACGGAGATAATAAAGAATATGCTAGTTTTGTAAAGAATTAAATACGGAGATAATAAAGAATATGCTAGTTTTGTAAAGAATTAAATACGGAGATAATAAAGAATATGCTAGTTTTGTAAAGAATTAAATACGGAGATAATAAAGAATATGCTAGTTTTGTAAAGAATTAAATACGGAGATAATAAAGAATATGCTAGTTTTGTAAAGAATTAAATACGGAGATAATAAAGAATATGCTAGTTTTGTAAAGAATTAAATACGGAGATAATAAAGAAACTACCTTGTTTATAGATTTATACTGCCAGCATAGGATTGACAAGTCCCTTTACTCTCACAGTCTAAACAAGGTCCAACGAATCAATTTGTAGGAGACAAAGTTCTGGTGTTGATCCAACATCTGAATGGGATATGTTATGTCTCTTATTAGATTCGCCAATGTGATGAGGAACATACTATGGGATGAAACAATAAGTTGAAAATAATTTCTTACCCCCGTGTGCATGGCTCTGATGATATCTCAGGCCGTTTATATGCTTGTACTTCTTGGAGTAGTTAGGGTCGGGGCACTCAAGCAGGACAGGTACTGAACCAGGGGGGGAGGCTGGGGGTGCTGAACTGCGTGACTTCTTGCTGTCGGATGAGGAATTGGAGGAAGCATTGCTACTGTTGGTGTTTCCCCCTTCCTTGCTGTCGTCTTTGGAAGCTTTTCGCTTGTCAGGGCGCGGCAGCACGAACGGGGTCGGTGAGCTGGTGCCCCCTGAGTTACCTGGAGAGGAGACGAAATGATAAAATACCTTTATTTATTTCAATTTTGAAGTAAATTCCATGGCGCGTTTCACGAAACCCGTACACAAGGATAACGCAGAGCAGTGCACACTGGTCAAACCGAGTTTCATGAACCTCACTGTGCATTGACATATGAAATACGTTTCACTAGTGTGGATTGCACCTAACATCTCAAACTTTTTTTCTTAGTATGTACATATTATCAAGTATCAAATCAACTCTTGTCGACGTAAGACCTATTGAAGATGGCTCTAATAAAAAAAGAAGCAGCTTTAGTTACCAGCTTTGTCTGCAATAACTCCAGAACTATTGCTATTATTTGTGGTACGTCGCTGACTCTTAGCCTAATACTTACCAGCTTTGTCTGCAATAACTCCGGAA
>NW_007384905.1:0-3467 GCF_000475195.1 Diaphorina citri
TCTTAGAAACGACTTTTTACTTTTTTTTTATTATTTCTTTCTTTTTCATTTCCTCATTCTCATTTCATATCCGTTGCTATTTGCAAATAATATTGGCAGAAAAGAAAATATATTCAAGAATATTGGGAAAGGGAAAATAAAGAAAATATAAATTATTTCAAAATTTCCGGAGGTAGGAACAGGAGGGGGGGGGGTTCTATGTAAACAGAGAGGATAGCAGTAAAATTACATATATAGTACATACATGATTTATTATGTACCTAATTGTATTATTTAAATAGGTAGCTATGTGTACTAACTATGTAAGATTCTTGTATACCTACCTACCTATCTGCTAGGTAAAAGAGTCAAAATCTATAGCTTTTTTTTGCAACAAAGTTAGTTAGGTACCTACCTATTGATATGCTTGTAAAAAAGGGTGAAAATACCTAATATCTACAAAAATAATAAAATACATAGCAAGATATTTTAAGCCCCTTGTCTCCAGACTTTTCGGCGAAGAAGCTTTCCAATTTCTGAAGCAGACGGGAGAGTCAAAATCTATAGCTTTTTTTTTCAACAAAGTTAGTTAGGTATCTACCTATTGATATGCTTGTAAAAAAGGGTGAAAATACCTAATATCTACAAAAATAATAAAATGAATTGCAAGATATTTTAAGCCCCTTGTCTCCAGACTTTTCGGCGAATAAGCTTTCCAATTCCTGAAGCAGACGGAGAAATGCTTTCAGTCATTTTGCGGTGCACAGCATAAAAAGAAGAGGCAAATTGAACTTTCACGAGCGACAAGAGAAATGTTTTTTTTTTTCTTCTTCTTCTTCTTCTTCTTCTTCTTTTTCTTCTTCTTCTTCTTCTTTCTTTTTACAATAGGTAGATAGATATGCATACATATACCTAAAATGAATTTATTTTTATAAAATGCGAAAATCTACAAAAGACGAAAAAAAATATAGCAGGTAGAGCATTTTTACTTTTCCTTACTCAGGAAAAAGGGGGAATGGAATTTTTTTCTTTTTCTCAAAGGGGGATGGAAACTTATACGGAAATAGAATGAGACTTTTTTCTGGTTTTGAATATTATAGAGATTCTATTTTTGGGATTTTTCCTCTAGTTTGATAAATACCTAGAGGTGGGTGCTTTGGTAATTTGCAGCCCCTGGACAAGAAGTAAAAAAAAGGTAGCCTTTTAATTTCAATTTAATTACAACAGTACAAATACCTAAACAAAGAAAAGGTTATCAACAACATGAAAAAGGCCGTCAGGTGTGAAAATCGCCACAACAGTTGTTCCAAGTTCAAAGGTTGCGGAAATTCGTTGCTAAAAGGCCGAAATCCCAATTATACATCTGTGACCGGCTGTTATTTTAATTGGTACTTTAACAGTGAAACAGTGCTAATTTTACTGTTCACCAATTATGTCTGCAGGTAATTAGTAACTGTAGTAATTATACGGATAGAAATATAGGCCTTGTTTATACACACCAAATGGGAAAAATACCTTTTGCCTAAAGCAGACTTTAATCAAATGGAAATAGCGGTATTGAAGTACCTACGGTAACACCTGGTGACTCTTTCTATGTGTGAGGAGGCGGTTAGCTTGCCGAATGCAGAATACCTACCTCCTAATAGCCATTTTATTAGACTTTTTCTATGTGTGAGGAGGCGGTTAGCTTGCCGAATGCAGAATACCTACCTCCTAATAGCCATTTTATTAGACTTTTTCTATGTGTGAGGAGGCGGTTAGCTTGCCGAATGCAGAATACCTACCTCCTAATAGCCATTTTATTAGACTTTTTCTATGTGTGAGGAGGCGGTTAGCTTGCCGAATGCAGAATACCTACCTCCTAATAGCCATTTTATTAGACTCTTTCTATGTGTGAGGAGGCGGTTAGCTTGCCGAATGCAGAATACCTACCTCCTAATAGCCATTTTATTAGACTCTTTCTATGTGTGAGGAGGCGGTTAGCTTGCCGAATGCAGAATACCTACCTCCTAATAGCCATTTTATTAGACTCTTTCTATGTGTGAGGAGGCGGTTAGCTTGCCGAATGCAGAATACCTACCTCCTAATAGCCATTTTATTAGACTCTTTCTATGTGTGAGGAGGCGGTTAGCTTGCCGAATGCAGAATACCTACCTCCTAATAGCCATTTTATTAGACTCTTTCTATGTGTGAGGAGGCGGTTAGCTTGCCGAATGCAGAATACCTACCTCCTAATAGCCATTTTATTAGACTCTTTCTATGTGTGAGGAGGCGGTTAGCTTGCCGAATGCAGAATACCTACCTCCTAATAGCCATTTTATTAGACTCTTTCTATGTGTGAGGAGGCGGTTAGCTTGCCGAATGCAGAATACCTACCTCCTAATAGCCATTTTATTAGACTCTTTCTATGTGTGAGGAGGCGGTTAGCTTGCCGAATGCAGAATACCTACCTCCTAATAGCCATTTTATTAGACTCTTTCTATGTGTGAGGAGGCGGTTAGCTTGCCGAATGCAGAATACCTACCTCCTAATAGCCATTTTATTAGACTCTTTCTATGTGTGAGGAGGCGGTTAGCTTGCCGAATGCAGAATACCTACCTCCTAATAGCCATTTTATTAGACTCTTTCTATGTGTGAGGAGGCGGTTAGCTTGCCGAATGCAGAATACCTACCTCCTAATAGCCATTTTATTAGACTCTTTCTATGTGTGAGGAGGCGGTTAGCTTGCCGAATGCAGAATACCTACCTCCTAATAGCCATTTTATTAGACTCTTTCTATGTGTGAGGAGGCGGTTTCAACCATGTCAAAAACTCTTGTAGAAAATTGGAAAATCAAAACTAAAAAGTCTAAAAACCACACATTGATTTGTTTATTTTGAATTTTTTCTTTCAAACTAAAGCAAACGTCAATAATGTGGGTAGTGGTTAGGGTGATGGACTTCGGATCTGGAAGTTGGTGGTTCGAGTAGAAGTCATACAATTTAGCGAAGGGTATCAATCGGGGAACGATATCTGTGACAATCAGTCCATGGGAACACATTAAAAATCCTTTTTCTTCACTTCAAAACTTTAAATTCTGAAGAACCTAATCCCTACAAATAAAAAATAAAGAAAGTAATAATATTATATTCACCCATATTATTTAGGTATACTCCGTTCAATTAGGCCATCAAGAAAGAGAGTTACCTACTAGTTGCATAACATGGACAGGGAAAAAAATGCATAAATAGGTACAAAGAATTGCTACTATTATGGTACCATGTCAAACACAAAAAAAAAAAAAAAATGTTTCCCACAGTGCTGCTATCAGCATTGAACGAAAAAATGTCACAAACAAAATAACTGAACCAGGCGCTTAGGTGTCAGAAACACGAAATATTTTTGTCTCTCTGATAAACAATTATTAGGTATCACACTCTTGCTGAAAAAAAAATGCCTTTCCAAAACAAAACCACAAAATATGCACACGCTTTGTTATTTCATTTTTG
>NW_007384906.1:0-1535 GCF_000475195.1 Diaphorina citri
TTCGCGGGGTTGTGCATGGGGTCGCGCTTCGCGCTCCCTTGTTTACGGTCGCGCTGCGCGCTCCAGGGGCTTAAAAAAATTATGCATGGGGTCGCGCTTCGCGCTCCCTTGTTTACGGTCGCGCTGCGCGCTCCCGGGGCTTCGCGGGGTGTGCATGAGGTCCGCGGGCATACGCGCTCCCTTGGCTTCGCCCCTGAAAACTAATATCGGTGCCCTGAGCGTCGCGTCTCGAAGAAATGAAAACTGAAAACTGAAACGGAGAACAAAATATTAACGCAGGAAAAGTTGCTGCATGGCACTCAAACGTAAAACCCCGTGTATTCTTATGGGAAAAAAACGTCAAATATTCGGGACGGTTTGGAATTTCGGGAATTTCCCGATTTTCCCAGGTACAAAAAACAAAATAAGGCCTCCAATGGGTGAAAACGCATCTCCTAGCTCATCTAGCAAGTGGGTTAGAATATTGTATACCGAAAGTGAGTGAGTGAGTGAGTGAGTGAGTGAATGGAGTGGTCAAATCAGTTAAAACAAGAGAGGGCTGTATACCATTTTTAGACACACACACGCACTCGTGGTGCATGAGGTCGCGGCTTTCGCGTCCCTTGTTTACGGTCGCGCTGCGCGCCTCCAGGGGCTTCGCGTGTTGGCATACGCGTGCCGCTTCGCGCTCCTTGTATACCGGTCGCGCAGGGTTGTGCATGTGGTCGCGCTTCGCGCTCCCTTGTTTACGGTCGCGCTGCGCGCTCCCGGGGGCTTCGCGGGGTAAGGCGCGCTCCCAGGGGCTTCGCGGGGTTATGCATGTGGTCGCGCTTCGCGCTCCCTTGTTTACGGTCGCGCTGCGCGCTCCCGGGGGCTTCGCGGGGTAAGCATGGGGTCGCGCTGCGCGCTCCCGGGGGCTTCGCGGGGTTGTGCTCTGGGTCGCGCTTCGCGCTCCCTTGTTTACGGTCGCGCTGCGCGCTCCCGGGGGCTTCGCGGGGTTGTGCACAGGGTCGCGCTTTGCGCTCCCTTATTAACGGTCGCGCTGCGCGCTCCCGGGGCTTCGCGGGGTTGTGCTTGGGGTCGCGCTTCACGCTCCCGGGGCTTCGCCCCTGAAACCTTATACCGTCCCTGAGTTTTATCTCGAAATGAAAACTGAAAACTAAAAGCGAGAGCAAAATATTAAACGTAGGAAAAGTTTTGCTGGCCTCAAATTGGGGTCGCGCTTCGCGCTCCCGGGACTTCGCCCCTGAAACCTTATATCGTCCCTGAGTTTTATCTCGAAATGAAAACTGAAAACTAAAAGCGAGAGCAAAATATTAAACGTAGGAAAAGTTTTGCTGGCCTCAAAGCGTGTTCCCCGTGTATTTCTTATGGGAGGACTAAAAAACGCCACAAAAACACAAATGTGAAAAAAAAGGCCAAGTTCCTATCCAGAAATGTCGGCCTATAAAAGTGGCGAGATCAGAAAATAAAGGCCAAGTCTGCATTCCCAGTTTTTCGTGCCTTATGAATCTTAATTCCTTCAACCCTCTCTCAGTTTCAACTTGGCTATGTTT
>NW_007384906.1:2481-3995 GCF_000475195.1 Diaphorina citri
TTATTTCTGTGGAAAGATGGCAAAACACGATAACCAACATTTTTCAAATTTTACAGGAGAGCAAAAAAACGTTTTTTTCAACATGAAAATATTTTTATCTTTTTTTTAATTATACTTACAATATTCATTCTTGGACTGTAATATAGGTAAGAAAATAAGGTATTAATCTGTTTAAGAATAATTTCTTCGTCATTACCAGGAACTGAGATAATAGCCTTTTAAAAAAAGATATCTTATTTTGCCATCTTCCATTTTCAACGTAAAACGCATTTTTGAACGATTTTTTAGGGCAAAACAGGATCCTGTTTTGCCATCTTCTATTGTCAACGTTTAACACACTTTTGAACGGTGTTGGAGGCCAAAACAAGATAAGTGAGTCCTACAATATAAGCTAAACTCGCACTTACCCCCCCGGGGGCTTCGCGTGTTCGCTACGCGGGGTTGCGTATACGGTCGCGCTGCGCGCTCCCGGGGGCTTCGCGGGGTTGTGCATGGGGTCGCGCTTCGCGCTCCCTTGTTTACGGTCGCGCTGCGCGCTCCCGAGGGATTCGCGGGGTTGTGCATGGGGTCGCGCTTCGCGCTCCCTTGTTTACGGTCGCGCTGCGCGCTCCCGGGGGCTTCGCGGGGTTGTGCATGGGGTCGCGCTTCGCGCTCCCTCGTTTACGGTCGCGCTGCGCGCTCCCGGGGGCTTCGCGGGGTTGTGCATGGGGTCGCGCTTTGCGCTCCCGGGGGCTTCGCGGGATGTACATGAGGTCGCGCTTCGCGCTCCCTTGGCTTCGCCCCTGAAAACTAATATCGTCCCTGAGTCTTGTCTCGAAGAAATGAAAACTGAAAACTAAAAGCGAGAGCAAAATATTAAACGTAGGAAAAGTTTTGCTGGCCTCAAAGCGTGTTCCCCGTGTATTTCTTATGGGGGGACTAAAAAACGTCAATATATCGGGAACGGTTTGGAATTTCGGGATTTTCCGATTTTTCCCAACTAAAATACGTCAATATCTCGGGAACGGTTTGGAATTTCGGGATTTTCCGATTTTTCCCAGTATGTACAAAAAATAAGGAATCCATGGGAACGGTTTGGAATTTTGGGAGTTTCCGATTTTTCCCAGTACCTACAAAAAATAAGGAATCCAATGGTGAAAACCGCATCTCCCTAGCTTATCTAGAAGTGGGTTAGAATTAGTATGAGTGAGTGAGTGAGTGAGTGAGTGAGTTAGTCAGTCAGTCAGTCAGTCAGTCAGTCAGTCAGTCAGTCAGTTACACAAAGGGCTGTATTTATTTAGGACTCGCACTTCGTGCTCGGGAGGGGGGCTTCGCCCCCCCTCCACCCCCCGGGGGCTTCGCGTGTTCGCTACGCGGGGTTGTTTAAGGTCGCGCTGCGCGCTCCCGGCGCTTCGCGGGATATGCCTGAGGTCGCGCTTCGCGCTCCCTTGGCTTCGCTCCTGAAAACTAATATCGTGCCTGAATCGTGTTCCGAAGAAATGAAAACTGAAAACTAAAAGCGAGAGCAAAATATT
>NW_007384907.1:0-3467 GCF_000475195.1 Diaphorina citri
TCCAAACGTATCATCGAAATTATGAGTGATTAGATGAAATTTCAATACATCATAGACCGAAAAAATCTCTTGAGCGATTAAGCCCATTTTGGCATGGTGGATTTGTCAATGAGCAAAATATGAGCTATTGGTGAACTGAAAAATCACATGTGATTTATGAGAAATCATTCGATTTTCATATAAACTGATCGTTTGGAGTGGTTTTCATGATGGAATTAAGTAATGGTGGAAAATTGGGTCTAACGAATGGGCTCCTGCAAGCGAGCACTTGAGGGCATATGACTGTTATTCAATCCCATACATAATGGCAAAGTGTGTACTTTCCATAGAAATATTACTTTTTTGATACTCCAAATAGCCTGCGTTACCATTTCAGCCTTGTTCTCTCCACTCGTTCTTGCAGTCTCTCAACGTCAATCCTCTTTCGAACATCCACATTTCTTACTCGAACATCTCCTTTTCCCTTCCACTTCCCTTTTCTAGATACGATTCTATTGCTCTTGTTTCCACTTTGATACTCTTCTCACCTGTCTGATATTTTGACCCTTTTCCCTTCCACTTCCCTTTTCTAGATACGATTCTATTGCTCTTGTTTCCACTTTGATACTCTTCTCACCTGTCTGATATTTTGACATGGGAAATCTCGAGGAAAAGACAAAAAAATCCCCCCGCCGAAAATATCTTTCGACTTACGACTCTCTCGTCAACTTGTTGCTGTTTTGTTTTCGGGTGATGCTCTTTTGTCTCTCGTTCCTTTTTATCGACGAAATTTCGTTTCTTGTCATGGATTTCGTCTGCCGTCTGTGCTGTTTGTTGGATGGTAATTTTATAGACTTTTGTAGGTAGCTTTCGCTTCAGAGAAAGGCTGTTTTGTTTATCTAACGCCATGGTTTGAAAAGTAAAACGGAGAAACCAGCACAGAGGCTCGGCACGGTGCACGATGTGGCGATAGCACGCAGTTTCCCGATGAATCAATAAAATTAGAAAACGTTACCCTTGGTTGGTATCCGGATGGTCAAACATCTGAGCAATCGTATGCTGCTGGCTTTTCCCAGCCCTACTAATGCTGAATGAAGGGTAAATCCCCGGGTCACTGAAAAATACCTTCTTCATTTCCTTCACTTCCACCTCCATCAAGCCCATTGAATATTCTCTCCATTTATTTTTCTTTGACGAGGAGACGAGCTTTCTTCAGGACACTTCAGGACACACACATCTGCATTGGAAAACTTGGGAAAGTTTCTGCTCCTTTTTATCATGTCTTCCTTCAATTTCTTATTTTCTTCATTTTCTTTTTCCTTCTACGTCACGGCATACGCTCCCGTAGCCGATGAAGTCATAACTCATGACTCCCGCTTCGTTTGTTTGTGCGCAAGCGTTTTTGCGCATTTTGACGTGAAATCTGACGTCACAACTCTTTGAACTTTTTCATAGAACAGCAATTAAAAATTGAATTGTCGACCTTTTAAAGTTACTTTTTCGAAGTTTTGACCTCACTACTTTTTACGTAGGAATCGACCATTTATTAATAATTTTTACCCATTTGCAACTCCTCCATTGATCTCATGTTCTTCACTTTAAAAAAAATTCTGTATTAAAATCGTGTTCAATTCTCCATCCCTTATCGCGTTCATAAGCCCAACACAACAGGAAACCAGATTTCGCGAATAGGGAAAGTTATGTGATGTTCCGATTTTTTTTTCTTTTTTTTTTTGAAGAGGATGCTATGAGCGGATGGGAACTATCTCCTGGGAACTCACATCATGATGTGGAATTTGTGGATCCTGTGGCATAACGGGGGCATATCCCGGTAAACTTCGCACTGTGTGGGTATCCTGAATCCTGAAATACTCACATCCTGAAGGATTACCTGTTCATTCATATTTTTATATTACAGTTCCCTCTGTCAAACCTTTTGAAAAAGAAAAAAAAAAAGTGTAGGTATTTATACTCAGCCTGACGTCGCAGCCTATAGGATACGTTTCGTTCATATTGGAACTCATCACCTGAACATAATGTAGCTCTAGAAACTAGAAAGTCACATTACCACAAATCACTCCCCTAAACTGTAGCCCTTGAAGTAAAGGCCGACTCTTATGAAAACCCTATATACCCATCGAAGTTGAAATTCCTACTCTAGGCGTTTATTCGTAAGGAAGTATAGGGGGCCAGAACAAAACCTGTGACCAAAACTTTCCCAAGTTCTGGGAGTTCTCCCGTCACACCCTGTCTGAATTTCCATACACTCAATCTGTGTTTCCTGTGAAGATTGCAGGAGTTTCTATAACGTAAAGAACTAATTAAAACAAGAATAAATCCAAACACAAAAGGAAATTGAAAATGAGAATATCCTGTCATCGCACTTGAAGCTATGGCGGAGATATATAGATAATTCCAAATTTAGAAATTTTTATGAGGAAGTGGAAAAAAGAACAATAGGTATTTTTAGAAATGAAAAAGCCAATCGATTTGCTTCAAAGTTTTATTCCAAAATTTAGAAATTTTTATGAGGAAGTGGAAAAAAGAACAATAGGTATTTTTAGAAATGAAAAAGCCAATCGATTTGCTTCAAAGTTTTGGGAGCATTTCAAGACGAGCATCAAAAATCAAGCACGACAAGAGAAACTTTTTTGTTAGACTAATAAAATTCAAAGCATGTGTGACCCAAATCAAAACGTGTTTAGGATAAGTGCCATCGCACTTATTGGAAATAAGGAGAGACAAAATGGATGAAAGAATACACAAGAAAAAGAAGATTATATATTAGACAGAAAAGCAAACTGGATCGGGCTTAAACTTTATAAGAGCCTCGAGAAACTTTGTTGTTATAGACTAATAAAATTCAAAGCATGTGTGACCCAAATCAAAACGTGTTTAGGATAAGTGCCATCACACTTATTGGAAATAAGGAGAGATAAAATGGATGAAAGAATACACAAGAAAAAGAAGATTATATATTAGACAGAAAAGCAAACTGGATCGGGCTTAAACTTTATAAGAGCCTGGATGTACTCTGATTGAAGGTTAAAAGAAGAAGACGACATAAAGTTCAAATAAAATTGATATACATATAGACAGTGGCGTAGCGTCCATGTAGGGCGTGTATGGCGGCCATACACTCAAAAATTCCACTCAAATACCCTTAAATATTGACTTTAAAAAATGAATAGCATCACTATTGACAGGTTTTTACACGTTTTTATTGATCTGATAGAAAACCTAAAGGCGTCATCAATATACATACCTACCAGTAACGAAAACATCACACCAATATCCGTTGCAACATCAGCATCAACAAGAATGGCGACGACAAAAACAACATCAAAAGCAACAAAAGGAATGATAATCATGAATTTCAAAGTTTTCCCCCATTTCTTGTTCAAAGAAAAAGGCAAGGGAGTGAAAGATATACAAGTTGTATCAGAAGACGAAGAAGAGATTGAACGATAAAATAATTCAGAAAACTG
>NW_007384908.1:0-485 GCF_000475195.1 Diaphorina citri
GTCGGTGTCAAAATCACTCGAGGACCCATCACTGTCACTGGACTGATCATAATCTCCTATACCGGGCAATATGGCTACGCACTGGAGAGCTGGAGATCCAGTTGATAGGACAGCGGGGGTAACAGCAGGCCGTGTACTGGAGGAATCTGAAATTAAAAACGATTTTTACTTTTTTTTTTAAAGATGAGTGTTTCACCGCCGTTTTTATTTCGTAGCGATGAAACGATGAAACAACTGCTACATTGGACGCTTGTGGTCTGTGTCGTAGCATGCCCATCCCGTAGTATGCCTCTCATCAGATGGGCGAGAAGAGACACAATACTTCCCATTTAGGTGCTGGCTCAACACGAGAACACCAGAAAGTAACCCGTTGAAATATTTGCAATCGAAAAACGAGTACAAACTTTTGTCGATGGTGGGATTCGAACCCGGGACCTTCTGCATGGCAAGCAAGCGCGCTACCACTGGACCAACCGTGCCCCCTA
>NW_007384908.1:2333-7970 GCF_000475195.1 Diaphorina citri
AGCGTTAGCTTTTCGAGAGAGTGGAAACGGTAGCGGGTGTCGCCCGAGGTAGTCCTGACTCAGGGCCCAGTGGACCAAGTCAGGGTCAGGTGATATCGGCTGCGGCCGTGCCCTACTACTTTGGGGGGCCCTAAGTCTTGTCTACCCTGCGCTGCTTACCGCTGACAAAGATAGGGCATAAGATTGAAAAAGACTAAATTGTACCAACCTGTCGAGCTTCGGGTCATGGCGTATCTTGTAGAGACACGCTTTGTTATTGTATTATTCTCGGCGGAACCCCTGAACCATATTTTTTTTTTTTTTTTTTTTTTTTTTTCTCATCGTGGAAATGTTACGTTATTTTTAAGGCATTTGAATATTGTTAAAAAGATGGAACAGTTCTAAGAAAAAATATAAAAATATCCTATCCTATCCTAAATGTTTTCCTCCAAGTTAATCTAATACACACTTGACCTTCTGCTTGTCAAGCAAGCGCGTTACCACTCGGCTAACTGTGCCCTAAACGTACTTTATCTTTTATTATTTTTTATAAAAAAACTACAGGTTGGGTGGAAGAACTTACGTTATAATCTTGCCATCGAAGTTTGACATTAAATCGTGGTAAATAATAAAAATAAAATCGTGGGTTTTCCAAATAATAATAGACTCGAGAGTGGAAGATAACCAATAGGCGACGTTAACGCCGGAGTCGTTCTCTACCACCTAACCCTTAGAGCTCCATTATTATTTGGTCAAATGCTCAAATAAATTACATATTTCGTTTAAGTTGTACCATTTCGTTTAACCTTCTATGACCTTTCTGTCCCCAGCTGTGCGTGAATCGCAAGTGCATGAGCGTAGCCGCGCTGCGTGCCAGCATGCCCGTGGCAGATTGTCCATTCAACTGTCATGATCAGGGCGTGTGTAATAGCAGAGGCCACTGCCATTGTCATCCGGGCTTTGCCCCTCCCTATTGCGAGTACCCGGGGGTGGGGGGCAGCGTGGACTCCGGCCCTGCTTCCGACCCTAATGGTAAGTAAGAGGGGTCCTTAGGGGCCCCCCGAAGGGCTAATGATGTCCAAATTCTTGTGTTGTAGCCGCTTCAGCTTTAGCCGAAAGGTGATGGCAGAATAAAGAAAGGATATCTTTCTTTTTTTCTAGCCATGTTTAACTTCATATGTATATTTTCGTGTCCAGAAATGCATCATATGATAAGTTTCATTCATTGGGTCAATTTTGTTTAATTTTGATTGCAATCAGAACTCTGGTGATTCTTGTCTAGTTTGATTTCAATCTCAGTAGTGTACGTACGTGACTACGTGCAGGGTGCAGGTCAGTAGAAGAACTGGAGTGTTTGAATATTGCTTTCTTTTACTTAAGTGTAGACAAGGTTGTAAAACAGACTTAAACCGGAGGGTTTAACAAAAAATCTCTGAAATAAAGTCACCGTCAATCAAGGTAGGCGCTAGGTCGCGGGTTCCATTCCCGCCCGGGCCGAATTTTATCCTAACCAGATAAGGTTCGGTTCCTTCTCTCTTCCATTTCGGGACAAGAATTCCGTTGTTCAGTTCCATCTATCAAAACTCCAAAATAATAATAATCTCCTTCTTTTTCTTTGCCTTTTTCCGTGTACAGACGGGGTCGGGTCAGTCTCTCAATCAGCCCTAACTAGGGTGATTGCATTGGGCTGACATTTGGTTTTGGCTACAAATTTTACGAGTGGGATGCCCTTCGCACTCAACCTTTGCTATTTCTTTAGTTAGGGAAATTCAGGCTGGTGTACGCCCTGTTTAACGTCCCCCAGCCAGACCATCCAAAATAATAATAATACTAAATAGATACTAATTTCTATTTCTGCTTTCTCATTCACAGAATCCCGTCTCCTCATCACCCTATTCTACGTCATCCTAGTAGCCGTTCTGCCCCTGTCCGCCCTCATCCTCTTCCTCAAATATTACAACAACCACCCGAAGAGCTTCTGGTGGAAGCGGCCCTTCGACACCAGGCAAGTGACCGTCCTTAGTAACCATAGCAACGGATCTAACCTCAAGGGGGTAGAGGTTCTTGGAAAAGGACCTTCCCTTAAGGGAGCGGAGCAACCCTCTAACCTTAAGGGGGTAGAGGTTCTTGGAAAAGGACCTTCCCTTAAGGGAGCGGAGCAACCCTCTAACCTTAAGGGGGTAGAGGTTCTTGGAAAAGGACCTTCCCTTAAGGGAGCGGAGCAACCCTCTAACCTTAAGGGGGTAGAGGTTCTTGGAAAAGGACCTTCCCTTAAGGGAGCGGAGCAACCCTCTAACCTTAAGGGGGTAGAGGTTCTTGGAAAAGGACCTTCCCTTAAGGGAGCGGAGCAACCCTCTAATCCTAACCTAAAGGGAGTCCTTGGTCGCACAACCCTCGAAGTAAATTTGTCCTCTAGTATCAGAACCTCTAACCCTAACTTGAATGGGGTGAAGGAACCTTCTTCTATTTCTGTCCCTCTGTCTTGTATAGATTGTAAAGCCTCTTCCAATTCTGTCAAATCTTGTAATGGTAAAGTCTCTTGTAATTCTGTCAAATCTTGTAATTGTAAATTCAATTCGTACACGAATATCTTCTCTCGGCTGTCCTCGTATTTTCGGCCGTCTTCGGAAAAATCACCGATCGGCAAAACCGAGGGGAAACAAAAATTCACGATTCAGCATTTGGGCTTGAACGGTGACAAGGGTGAGGATTCGGTAGGCCGACTGGATAAAATAATGATAAGCGACCCTATACCTCGGCTAGATAGAAAAATAGATGGAACAAACGCTCAATCAGATAGAAAAATGGAAATTCTAGTGAAAGGAGCAGTTGTAACACGTGTTTCTAAGGGTTCTAAAATCAATTCGACAAGTCAAGGTGATCAAATGTCGCTGAAAAATACGTCGAATGAGGTCAAAAAACGGACCAAACCTACGGAGAATGAAGGTACTACAGAATTGGTCATAAATGTAACTAAAAATACCCCTAATAGTGGTAAAGGAGAAATAAATGGGACTGAAAGAACTGGGCATGTTGGAAAATCAGGTCTCGTTACTGAGAAAGGACCGACCAAAGTGCCCCATTATTCAATACCCAAGAAGTTGAACAAAACAAGTAACACCAATGTAGGGAAAATCGCAAATGAAATCAATAAAAACCCTCGTATAAATCCAGGAAACTCAATCAATGGAAATCCCAAAAACACCAACAATGTAGGCAAAATAAGTGAAAGCCTCCAACAAGCTTTGTCTGCCAGATTCGAGAATAACGCCACTGCTGAAGACGAAGTAGGCACTTCCGAACCACTGTATGAGAGCATAGACATAGATGTTGATAATGCCTGTGATAATGTCAATAACAATCGTGTACATATAGAAAGTATAGAAACGCTACCAGAAGGATTACCAGAAGATTACTACTCTTCAGATAGTTTCGATAGCGATGGTAGTGATGTTTATGAAGAAACTGGCATATATGAAACCATAGACAACGATGGAGTTCCACAGGGAAGTATGCTAGGCCCAACGAGTTTAGGTGGAGATGTAGGAACGGATAAACAAGACCAAAGATATAATGCTCACATTATTGTCAATAACCCAAATAGTAACCAAAACAGCAGCAACTCTATTCCCAATGCTCAAAACACTTCCAATAATTTACATAGGCACGAGTCTAATGCCACTATGCTTGCCAAACAATTGACCAAAGCCAGAGGCGCTTTGAAAGACAACATCGTTAAACAAGTGGGTAAAATTAATGATCGAATTCCTTACAGTAGAACACTTGATAGGCAAAAGTCAAATATAGGGTCCGAAAGTTCAAAGGGTTCTAATACTATTGGTGATAGGCCAAAAAGGTCGCCTCGAGTGACCAGAGAGACCCTGTCGCAGGATATAGTGAAGCAAGATCTCGTGTCTACTACAAATAAGCAGGTAAATAACTATTTGAAGAGTGGAGTGTGGCAAGAAAGATAGTAAAAAATGATAGAGCCACCACTTGTTGAGAGTTTTCCCCGATTTTTTTTTTTCTTTTTTTTTTAACAAGTGGAAACGGGCTCTAACATCTCCGCTATGTAGTTCGAGCGGAATCGAACCCGCGACCTAATACTTAAAAGACCGGCGCGCTACCTTCCAAGCTAACTAGGCTGATTAAGAAGGGTAGTGATTTCCGCCTAAAAAGGTAATTCCCTTCAAGAATGAGCTATTAATTTTTCGATAAATGTTCACTTTAAAGGGGCAAATTGGCAAATATGGGTCCATAGATATACTCGTAGTTTCACTCTGAAAATTCACAAATGAAAATAGAGAGTCTTTCCTCTTTTTTGTTTTCTATGCGAACAAATATTTTAATTACTTTTGCTACTTTTTGTTGATGATTTATTTGCATTGTGAATTGCACGTGCATTAGTATTTTGTATCAACATATTTTGTTTATTTTATTTTTATGCATCCTTTATTTCTTTTATTTATTTATATTATTGTTAATTGTTTCTATGTGCTCAAATGTTCGATACTTATACGTACTTAATGTATTCTATTTGTTTTTGTTTACCTCACTTTTATTTTGTTTAGCGTCCTTATTTTATAGTCAAATATATTTTTTGTACCATATATTAAAATTTATATTTATATCCACCAATTGGTGGCGAAAATATTTTGTTTCTTTACAAAATTCTAGATCAAACTTTACAAAATTCTTGAATTTCATTTTATTTACACACCAATTCTTGTTTGAAAGTTGTGTTTTTCTAATTCTAGAGATTAGCAGATCATAGATTCTTGATTCATAGCTCCAAACTCCAATGTGAGTAAAAAAAAACCCTTTAGATGTCACCGTGTCCGTTTAGGAAGTTTGAATCCAAATGAAAATATGAACCCAGAAGTGGTTTTTATGGGGGTGAAAGCACAATGTAACGTTGTATGCCCTTGAAATGCTAATTCTTTTATCAATTTAGTCTAATTATTCTCTTGATTTTATCTGTCTTTTCATTCTACCAACACTAATACCTTATTAGATCTAGTCTAATCTTCTGTAAAACCTCCAAAAAAATGTATATTCAACTGTAGAAGACTAAAGTAATAACATTCTCTGTCACTTAACACCTTTTAAAAACGTTGTGGACTTTGGAGATTGGTGATTGGTGGTTCGAGTCCAAGTCAAGTCATATAAGTTATCGAGCTGTATTAAAGTAGGGGAACGACATTTGTGACAGGCAATTAACACACTTGTCTCTTTTTGTTTGCAAAACTGAACTTTCTTTTGTTTTGTCAGATGTTTTTCTATTTTTACAAGCACGGTTTTTGCACAACCACCTGGTGATTTGTTTTTGATTTAACACTGCAGTTGGTGGTAGTTTTTTTTGGCTCTGTGCTTGAAGTTCGGGGTGCACTCAGCCTCAACCTTGACAATCTTACTTCCCTCACAGGTCCAGTTGGGGTCATTAAGCATCTTTTTATATTCTAAGTGCTTTTCGAGAATCCCAGCCCTGGGAAAATCCTAAACACTTGTCTATGGGGTCGAGTGGATTGGAACACATCACGTGCCTTCAGGCACACTCCATTGGTCAAGGGTCTAGGACATCTAGGTTTACCTTGCCCTTGGGATCTTTCTTTTTTTTTTTTTTTATAGGGTTTTTCGAGGGGGAGTTGAACTTCTTTG
>NW_007384908.1:9151-10627 GCF_000475195.1 Diaphorina citri
ACGCTTGATGTGGCCTGTGGCGTGGCATGCCCATCCCGTAGTTTGCCTTTCGTCAGATGGGCGAGAAGGGGCACAATACTTCCCATTTAGGTGCTGGGTCAACACGAGAACACCAGAAAGTAACCCGTTGAAATATTTGCAATCGAAAAACGAGTACAAATTTTTGTCGATGGTGGGATTCGAACCCGGGACCTTCTGCATGGCAAGCAAGCGCGTACCTCTAGCGCGGTATAGAATATACCTCTTTTATCCTGCTTGGTTTGCTATCCTGAAATTTCCTTTGCTAAAGAAGTGGCAAAGGTTGAGTGTGAAGGACATCCACTCGTAAAATTTGTAGCCAAAACCAAATGTCAGCAAAAAGCAATTACCCTAGGTTAGGGTATTGGTTTACCCTAGGGTACCCTAGTTAGGCTGACGAAAAACGACGACCCCGTCTGAACATGAGAAATGGCAAAGAAGAAGATCCTGCTAGAAAAGGACTAAAAAGTCCCTTCAAAACAAGGTCTTGGTTATTTATAGTTTAAAAGAACACAATGTCATCTTAAAAAAAAGAGTGTTTCATCAGCGTTTTTATTTTGTAGCAATGAAACAACTGTTACACTAGACGCATGTGGTCTGTGTTGTAGCATGCCCATCTTACAATGTATAAATATTTACAGCATAGAATAAAGTTCAAATTCAATAGCCAGTAAGCGCTGAGTCGCATGGTTGGTATCTGGATGGATGACCGTGCTGTAGCAGGATGTTGTAGTATGGATGACCATCTGGGCAGCAACACAACTGAAAAGGATTATCTTACCATCTGAAGAATGTCTTTCTGTTTTCTTTGCACCACTTTCCTGATCATCCTCATCTTCCAGTTTCCTCTTGGTGCCTTTCTCACTATTGTTACTAAGAGGTGGTGATGATTTCTTTACTAAGGCTCCCGCTAGAAGTTTACTCTGTGAGGAAATTTTGTTGCTACTGAAATGAGAGGCAGAAGAGATTGGTATTAGCAAATTTGATAAAAAATAAATTATTAAATGACTACCTAGTACATAGGTACTAGGTACCAGTATAAAATGGTTGAAAAATACAAAGTGGGGTCTAAAAAAATGACATAATAGTCGATCTCAAGCATTAGATAACAACTTATTTGACTAGTAGGTAGGTACCAGTATAAAATGGTTGAAAAATACAAAGTGAGGTCTATGTTTTAACTCAATGATTTTTCCTTATTTCCCTCCCACCATGAAGGAAATAAATATTCTCGTTCTTTTAGGACATTGGGCCAAAAATTCTACTGAGAAAATATCCCGAGTTACAAAGAAATTATCTCTTGCAGAAGGCAGTGTCTTGTTCTATGAGCAACTCTGCACTCCTTACTTTTTACTTAATGCACAAAAAATAATAATCAATATTCCCTGCCTGTGGAACAAAAGCCATATTTAAACAAAAGAAAACAACTCTATTTTTCTTACCTTGAACTATTCGGAC
>NW_007384909.1:0-3464 GCF_000475195.1 Diaphorina citri
TAGTTTGTCAGGTAGCATGAAGTTTACCTATAAAATGTATATCTCCTAGTAAGATCGTTAGTACATAATATACGTGTAATAGGATATTGGTGAATTTGGTGGCGGTTGGTTTATAGGATAAATTACTTTCGTAACTTGGCGCTCTGGTTTGAAGACAGCGTAAACAAGTTACAGATCTCATTTCAGAACGAGTACGAAGGGAAAAAAGACGAAAAAGATTATTGTGATTATTCCACCTGATATTTTTATTGGTATAGGTACGGCAGAACGAAAGAAAGTTGCTCTCAAGGATGTTTTACCGACAAGATTGTTACCTATGAGGAAAATTTTCGGAAATAAAAGCAGATGTTAGGTAAGAAAGGTGTACCTACCTAATCAAAATCAAATGGGTACTAGATTTTTAGGCTGACTTGTCTTTACCTAACCATCCAGGTTGGTATGTAAATTTTTAATCGATAATCATCATAAACTCAAATCTCGAATAAAAATGATCGAGTGAATTGAATTATGAAGCTGAGGTGCAAGTGGTGCAACCACTCTTACTTTCAAATGTTTCAAGTGAAATAGTGTCAACTGTGTCTCTTAGAGCCTAAAAGAAACTTTGTAAATGATTCTTCAGCTAGTACAACTAATCAATCTTATAATTATTAATAGGTACATCTACAATTCTACATAGTGCCTGACATACTCGAAAGAGTCTTGGCTTGTAAAACATACCTACTAAAAAAAAAAAAAAAAACCTCTTGGACATTTAGCCAACACCTGAGAGCAGCCTAAGACGCGTTTCGTTCTTGTTGGAACTCATCAGTTAGACACAGCTCTCATGTGCTGGCCAAGAATTTGGAAGTGTTATTTAAATACTTCAGAGATGGAAATTGTGGAGAAACGAGAACCTGCGTTTTCTATCTAAGATTATATTTCAGTGTTGAGTGTTGTTGTGAGCGCCACAGACCCTTAGAATGCACAGACCCTTAGTGGTCTTGGAATGCAGGCTGAATAAGCTAGAAGTGGTAAGTTTGGAATAGTGAAGAAAAAAACCGTCAACGAAGAAAGGAATCGATGTTTCTCCAGCTGTAATGGAGGACACACACCACTGCTACAGTGAAATACAATATTACAGTCATACATGTAGAACTTGTTATTATAACGATCAACTTTACTCATTGCTAAAGTTTATTGATGCGCTCAGAGCCCGTACCGGTTGACTGATTCAGTGATTTCCAGTATGTCAGAATTCTCTCTTTACTTTCTATCGGGAAGTACGAAGTAGTGAACTATAGGGGGATAATTGTGAATTTATAAATGAGGAACATCTTCGTTAGGTCTAATACCTATTTACCACCTAATAACATCTTTCATTACATCTTTCTAATAACATCTAATAACATTCAGTCATAATATCTTTCATTATGCAAAATAAAGACATGTGGATAACATATTCAAGACGAACCAACCAAGAAAATCAATTAGAAACGACACCTACATATGTATAGGTAATTTCTATAAAATGATAAAGTTGGGTGGGGAGACTTTAAACAGGGAGGATGCCAGCCTGAAATTTCTCTTGCTAAAGATATAGCAAAGGTTCTCATAAAAATATTATGATGATTCCACATGATATTTTTTATTGATATCCGGAAGAACGAAAGAAAGTTGCTCTCAAGGATGTTTTACCGACAAGGTTTTGTCACCTATAAGGAAAATTTCAGGAAATAAAAGCAGATGTTAGGTAAGAAAGGTACCTAATCAAAATCAAATGGGTACTAGATTTTTAGGCTGACTTGTTTTTACCTAACCATCCAGGTTGGTATGTAAATTTTTAATCGATAATCATCATAAACTCAAATCTCGAATTAAAATGATCGAGTGAATTGAATTATGAAGTAGGAAAAAAACTCAGTGAGAGAGAGAGAGAGAGAGAGAGAAAGGAGCGAAAATGAGATAAAATAATGTAATTTGGCGTCTCCACTAATTTATCATTTTCCAATAAAAAGTCCACAGACGAGTTGAATAAAAATATAACCGCTTCTGTGCTTATTTGGGAGGAAAAATCCAAATTGATGGTGAACCTTTGAAACACCCTGTACTACAGGACCTGCAGTTGTATCACCCTGTATATTTATTTATACGGGATAAATACTTTTGTTACAGCTAAATTCATGAGGAAGTAGGTACAACTTTGTTCGTAAGTTTGTTTTATACGTTCTCAGGGAATTCGTGTTAATTTCTGTTGGCTGAAAAAATAAAATAAAAATAACACCTGGCTGAAAAAATAAAATAAAAATAACACCTCTTGTTCTAAGTAGGTACCTACATCCTAGCTACCTACCAGCCTAATGCCTAGATTACTATGAATATTGTTAGGCAGTAGATTTTAGGCAGTTATCTACATCTTCAGTTCCTGGTTTAGGCATAATTTTGCAGTCTTGTTTTTTACTGCCCAAAATAAAAGTTCTTGGAAGCAACTTTACAATTTCAGACGTTACAGTAGACATATTCTGAGGTCATATTGAGCATCAATCTATTGTGGGCCCCGCCGTAGGACCACCCACCAAAGGGAGATGGCCTTATTGTTCAAAAGTTTGACCACAATAGTTTGCTAAATATTTAGGTCATTGGGGTAAAGCAATACTCTTTATTTTGCTTCATTTATTCCTCAACTAAACCAAAGCCAAGTGGGTTTAGGTTTGGACTCCACAAGTCTAGACCAACATTCTTTATCCTCATTCACAGACATCACTGCAAGAAGCAAGAATAATCACCATGTGAACTTTAGCACAGGCAAATTCCTACCGCACCATCCTAAACCAAAATATTGCTATATTAGGATTGGTACTATCCTCAAAACCTACCCACACACCGTCCGACCACAAACGTAAATCATTGCTGTACCCAACATGTATGTAGTCTATGTATCCAACATGTATAACATATGGACACAAGTAAATGGACATACAAAGTACCAGATATAGCAAGAGATGTGTAATATGTATGTAAAACTTACGATCCTCAAAACCTACCCACACACCGTCCAACCACAAACGTTAATCATTGCTGTACCCAACATGTATGTAGTCTATGTACCCAACATGTATAACATATGGACACAAGTAAATGGACATACAAAGTACCAGATATAGCAAGAGATGTGTAACATGTATGTAAAACTTACTTCAACATTTGAAACCCCCAGCAAAGGTATCAGGGCCGTACCCTAACAACATCCATGGTTGGGAAATCATAGGGTTGACTCATCTTTGGGAAAATGGTTGACCTATTGTTGGGAAATGGTTACATGGTTGGGGAACTGTTGGCCAACGGTAAGACAGTGTGCTAACCCATACACTTTGCAAAGCACTGAAATATAACGTGCATAAGGCCAACAATTACCCAACCTAAAATGTTGTTAGGGTATCCAGGATTTTGCCGAGGGTAGGGCCCTAGAGTCCGAGCAGTGATGTACC
>NW_007384910.1:0-3464 GCF_000475195.1 Diaphorina citri
CAATAATAATAATAATAATAATAATAATAATAATAATAATAATAATAAATACCTAAATATGCATTTTAAATCGAGGTTCGTCTAAATTGGATTTTAGAAGAAAAAAAAAATTAAAAAGTCGCTCCAAATCAAAAACAAAGAATCAGTTTCATTAAGACACAAACCGGATTTAAAAATAAAACAATGGATCTAAACACATAGATTGGTAGGTACACTTGTACCTACATACAACACACAAAAAATGGGATAACATAAATACGAACATAGATCTGACTGGATCTACATTATGAAGAAATATACATCAGGAAAATTAGTCTTTTTTTCTGTTTGGTTGTAATTGAGTACTTTGTACGATAAATTAGGAGTTTCCAACTGACATGGACGCCCGCGAGCACTTTCAGAGTGGCCCCCAGAGCTGATTTTGAACAGAGACCAAACCATTGATTGCATGACGTTAAGTTCTTTGTGGAAAACCGAAATCCCCAATGAATTTTTTTAGGTGTACTTTTTTGGGAACCCCACAAGATTTCGCCTGGGGTCTAGAAATCAATAGTAGGGCCCTCTGAATGTGTCCTTGTGGACCCCAGTGCGCCCCACAGCCCTTGCGCTGCGCAAGTGGAAATCCCTACAATCAATGCGATTAACAGAGTGCAGGATAATGGACCAATAGTGATGTTGATATCCTAATAAACTACCGACCTGATATCCATCTACAACGGTTCTGCACTAATAGACTGAATAGACAGGTCTACAATCTCGTGTTAAAGTATTCTGTGAGAATACTCCGAGACTGATCCGGCATAGTCCCCGAGCATTCTCACAAGAAACAAGTTAACATAAACCTGTAGACCCGGGGAAAAGCTAAATTCAAATTCAAATACAATCTTAGTTCATCCAATAGACACTAGAGTTCACTAAAAGTGCGATTATTACGGCTTTATCTGATTGGTCGAACTACGCACACATATTTATCTTACATCAAAGTGGAACCAATAACACCGTATATAATTCTACTTAGTAATCAATGTACATGTTAGGCTCAATGCCCGAATTCCCTCAACGAGCGAAAAAACGCTCATTTTTAAGAAAAGCACAATTTCTGCGGTCTGGTATTTCTTATTTCCACTCCGCAGAGTGAGCAGTTTATTCTTCTTTCTCATGATGCTCAATGGCCGATTTCTCCTATCCTGTCTTCCTTCTCTCTTCGATTTTGGGACGATAAGACCATAGCAGTTATAACTGCTATGGTCTTATCGTCCCAAAATCCTCAATGATCGAAAAAAACGCTCATTTTTAAGAAAAGCACAATTTCTGCGGTCTGGCATTTCTTATTTCCACTCCGCGGAGTGAGCAATTTATTCTTCTTTCTCATGATGCTCAATGGCCGGTTTCGGAGATTTAGCTTTTTTTTTAAGAGATTTGACAGAGGGAACTGTTGTAACTGCTATGGTCTCATCGTCCCGAAATCGAAGAGAGAAGGAAGACAGGATAGGAGGAAAGCCAGCCGTTCCGAGAACGAACATTATCATTCAAATTCATTCGTAAGTCACATTAATTTATAATTTACAAACTTTCGATAAATCTACTTTTTTTTACAATTTATTAAAATATACAATAAAATTTTCATCTCTTCTTAATCCTAATTAAAAAAAAAAAGTACCTAGGTACATAAAAAGAAAACATTATGCTTAAAAATTCTCTTGTTAAGCTGTCAATTAGGGGAAATTCTTTTTGATAAATCCGAATTCATTCCGCGGACTGAGCTATTTACTGCCGAATTTCGGGGATTGAGCAGTTTGCATTTTCCACAATGTGGAGTGAGTGGTTTTTTCGGTCATTGAGCAAATTCGGGGATTGAGCCTAACATACACAATACTGAAATACTGTCAATTGAATGAGGAGAGAGAGAGTGAAGTAGAAAGAGATGAGATGAGGAAAAAACTGATAGTTTAATTTATGAAGTGTGAGAGAGATAAAATATAGAAAGCGTAGAGGGAGGAAGCGAGACAGCGAAGAAAACGTTTAGAATAAAACTTTAGAAGAGAGAAAGAGAGGGAAATATCCAGACGGTGAAAGAGAAATAGACAGATGAAATAGAGCAAGAGAGAGATAGATAAGGACAGATATACAGATGAAGAGAGAGAGAGAGAGAAACAAAGAGGGAGAGAGAACGAGGAAGAATTAATTAATTACACAGTGCTTGGTATTCAGTCTTTCTCTCTCTCTCTCTCTCTCTCTCTCTCTCTCTCTCTCTCTCTCTCTCTCTCTCACGTAATCCTTTTTGACCCGCCGCCATTTTGAATCAGGATGGAATGTGAAAATTTCAAGTAGCCTATGTCACCCGGAGTACTTTTCTTAACAACCACAAAAAATTTCATCAAAATCGGTTGAGCCGTTTTCTCGTGAAAAGAGGACAAAAACGGGTGTATTAGGCCTTTTTCTTCACGTTTTTGAACCGCCGCCATTTTGAATCAGGATGGAATGTGAAAATTTCAAGTAGCCTATGTCACCCGGAGTACTTTTCTTAACAACCACAAAAAATTTCATCAAAATCGGTCGAACCGTTTTCTCGTGAAAAGAGGACAACCAAAGGTCTATTTAGCGTAACAGACAGACATACACACATACAGACAGACAGACAGACAGACAGACAGACAGAAAGACAGACAGACAGACAGAAATTTTTCTAATGTGATTTTTGGAATCGTGGATGCATAAGGAGTAAGAATAACTAAAAATTTCACGATTCTAAGCAATGTACAGACAAATCTACAATTTTATTTATATAGATGTACATGCATTCCCTCTCTCTCACTCTTACACTCTTCGCCACTTCCTTCATATCCCCTATCTTTGTCGCTCTCTCTTCCTCTCTCTCTCTCTTTCTTTCTTACAGCTCACACTGCACACATATCCTACTTCTTCTGTCTCTCTTTCTCTCATCTGAGTTTGTGACTCGCTCTCTCTCCTTCTCTCTCACTCTCTCTCTGTATTTTCCTTCCATCTCTCTTCCTCTCATCTGCATTCCCTCTCTCTCACTCTTACACTCTTCGTCACTTCCTTCATATCCCCTATCTTTGTCGCTCTCTCTTCCTCCCTCCCTCTCTCTCTCTCTCTCTCTCTCTCTCTCTCTCTTTCTTACAGCTCACACTGCACACACATTCTACTTCTTCTGTCTCTCTTTCTCTCATCTGAGTTTGTGACTCGCTCTCTCTCCTTCTCTCTCACTCTCTCTTTCTCTCTCTCTCTCTCTCTGTATTTTCCTTCCATCTCTCTTCCTCTCATCTGAGTCTGTGTGTTTCTATCTCTTTCGCAATTCTCGGTCTAGCTAGCTCATTCGACACACACACTCTCCCTCTCTCTCCCTCTTACGGTTTTCTTTTCTCTCTCTCTCTCTCTTTCTCAATACTCGGTCTCTATCTCTGTCTCTCTTGCACACATATTTATCTTACATCAAAGTGGAA
>NW_007384911.1:0-3449 GCF_000475195.1 Diaphorina citri
ATATCCATCAAATCAGACAAATTATTCATATTCCATGTCATTCCATTTGTTTTTATCTTATAAACTAACAATAAACAAGACCCAGAACACTTGAGAACCAGCCCTTGAGTAGGACGGTTCAGTCCCTGCCCCTGGTGGTCTGGTAATCATAATCAGGAAATCGTGGGTTCGAATCCCAGTCAAACTATAAATCAGTGATTATATGAATGGGTAAAAGGCAGAGCGGACCAAGTCCTAACAAGCTGGGTCCGTCCCTCCGGGAATTTTTTAGCCCGTAATTTATTCGATCGTGATTAAAGAAAATCAGTACCACCTATATGTACCTACCTAATTTGTTTAATATTCAGTTTATTATTATTCTTGATTTTATTTTTCGATTTTACCTTCATGTAATGATTTAAAATCAAGACTAGAGCCCGTTCTCCCTTTATTCCCAATATAAGGTTACTATTCTCGGTGGTGCCTCGTTGGTGTAGTGGTCAAGGCGCTCGCCTGGTAAACAGGAGGGCGTGGGTTCAATCCCGGCCGAGGTATGGAATTGTATCCTCAATATAAATTGAGAATTTGACCACCAATAATAGTAGTAGCCTACTGCTGGAGTAAAGGGACTTTTCAGTATAAATAAGCACTATTAATATTATTATTATTTTAGCTTTTTTTTTTAAGAGGTTTGACAGAGGGAACTGTAACTTTATCGTCCCAAAATCGAAGAGAGAAGGAAGACAGGATAGGAGAAAGCCAGCCTTTCCGAGAACGAACATTATCCCATCAGGATAAAATCCGCTCCGGGCGGGAATCGAACCCGCGACCTAGCGCTTACAAGGTAGATTCATTTCGGTCAGAGGCTATGAAGAGATTGTTTATAATATTTAAACTCAGTTCATTATACCAGATAATTGAAATTCGATAAAATATCTACATCAACATTGAACAAATAAAACAACTACCTAGGTAATTCATCATTGTTAAAGTCAGATTAATACTTGTTAAACAATCTTTTTGTTCCGGCAATGATGCCATAACATTATAACTACAGTATAACCTCGATTATTTCAACTAATTGGGACCGGGGGTAGTTGAAATGATCACTTTCTATGATCTCTTCCTCTGATGAGATAGGATATCCTTTGAAAGATAGAAAAAAAACAATGGATTTTGGAGTTAAAATAATAGAGTTGAAATAATGGAAGTTGACATAATCGAGGTTCTACTGTACCTATGTATAGATAGATACCTACTTAGATTAAACATAGATATCTGTACTAAATCTAAATACTTACAGTTAAGTCCATTTAAAGTACCTAGATACATAATAATTATAATCCTAATAAGCAGGTAGGTATCTACCAAACAATCACCTCCTAACTTTCCAAATAAGAGAATTTTAATTTTCATTGATGATTTTTCAATTCAGTAGGTTCTTTTTCCCACTATTGTTTAATTTTGTTCTTTTCATTGTAACTTTTTTTTAGCTTAGTCTCCTTCTTAATTTAACATGCTTTTAATTAACTTGAGATCTCTGTGTGTTTAATGCTGTATAGAATTATTTCTTTCCTCCTCAGTTTTGTGTGAAAGGGTACCTACAGAGGATTTAAAGGTCAGTATTTATGTACCTTGTACCTATCAGTTACCCTTTTTTTTACTTTCCTTATCCTATAGGAAGGAAAGTAATGTAATCGGGTTAAATTTTCGATGGTCAGGTTTTAGTGCCAAAACACGTTTTGAGGTCCCTAGAGCCTAAATCCAAAGTTTCAGCCATTGGTCCGTGTGTGTGTCTGTCTGTAAACAAAATAATCTCGAGAACGGTAAGAGCTAGAGACTTGAAATTTGGTATGTATCTTTCAAATGTGACAAGGATGCGACACGAAACTTTTGGTTAAGACCGGTGCAACTCTTGGCGGCATTTTACCGCTTTTTAGCGGTTTTCGGTGTAATTTAACAAATTAACAATATCTTGGGAACGGTATAAGCGAAAGACTTGAAATTTGGTATTTAATTTACAAATAATGTGACAAGGATGCAACACAAAACTTTTGGTTAAAATAGGTGCTGCGGTTGGCGGTATTTTGACCGTTTTTTGGCGGGTTTCGACCGCTTTTTGGCGGTTTTCAGCTATATCGACTAAACGGTTAGAGATATTGTAAATGTTACAACAGAACACCCCAAATAAGCACCATTCAATAGGATAAAGAAAGTCGTGTGACGTTCACACCAGATTTTTTTTAGGATGGATAGAGGAATAAACTACTGCCAAGGTCTTATCGTTCCGGAGGAGAGAAAAAAGAAGGAAGACAGGATTGGAGAAATCCAGACGTTCCCAGAACGAGCGTTATATGTTTGGGATATAATCCGCCCGGGTGGCAATCGAACCCGCGACCTAGCGCTTACAAGGCAGACGCGCTCCAAGCTATTAACTAGGACTAGGCTGACCCTGTGTTTCTTATATGTAATAGGCATTGGAATAAATTTCCTACCTAAATCCTAGGGTGTATTAACACCAAATTAACTAGTTTTGCGTCATTGGGGTGCTATAAACATGACGAAACTATCAAAGAATCCTATTGAAACCGAAGTTAGATAGGTAGTTATCAAACAAATGGCAATAAACCGTTCAATTCGAAGATAACCGATTGACGAAATGTCAATCATAGCTATGATTAAGTAAAAAATATGTAGCTACTAAAGCTGAAAATAGAGATACCTAGATTTCCAGGATTATATATCAATAAAAACAAATTTACAAATCCTCATTTTGTAGACAGGGTTACTGTAGGCCTGAATTTCAAATTTTCTCCTTTATTGTAGGCCAGGCTCTGAAAATTTAGAGCCTTTAACTAAGGCGGAGCGGCCATCTTCTTCCTTGTGTGCCATGTCCATTACTGGACGTTGACGATCAAATTGGCTAAATCATTATTATCCACTTTAGCAAACAGCGTTGAATTAGGTTCCTGGAACCATTCTCTAAGATTTTGCATCCATGATTTCCTTGTTCTTTTTCTTCTGGTGCGGCCATAGGACTTTGAATTAACCAATAATTCTTGATTTATCACTGAAGTTAAGCACCATTGTGCATGGTTGCAATGCGGATGGGGTGTTATCCGAACTTATTAACCACCTGGTATATCGGACAAGTACCCTCAATAATCTGACACCTGCTCAGACACTAGATACTCCAAATATCACTAGATACCTATTTTATGACCTACTTCATAATTTAGTTGGTACAATAGGTAGATTAATAAAATAATAATAGATAGGGTAAGTGTACCATTTATTCGCCCACCTAAAAAACGTACCATTTATTGGCCCGCCTGTACCATACGCCACATAAGTGTGAACTCGACGAACTTTTTCAAGATCCAATTTTAACTAAAGAAAGGGCTTAAAGAATGCTATCAAACCAGTAGTATTCCAAAATTGTAGTCATAAAAACAAAAATTAGAAAAATA
>NW_007384912.1:0-1534 GCF_000475195.1 Diaphorina citri
TAATTAGGACCAGAGATATAAGTGTTTTTGTCTGGAAAAACCCTTAGGTGGGCGAATAAATGGTACACTTACCCTATTATTATTAAATTGTAAAGTTAATTGATGTCATTGTAAAGAACAAAATAAAATTACATTCTTTGGAAAAAAAAAAGTAATTTTAAATCCAGTGTCTGTACTTGTAGAATGGAATAAGATAGGAAATCGAAACTGTACTTTCCAGCAATACACTTTGAAGATTTACCTAGGGGTGAAAAATACGTACATACCAATCTGTCTTACGCAGACACAATTATTTGTTGTCGAAAAGAGGGATACTTTGAGGCCCCCATAATGACAGAATTAGACATTTATGGGACACTCAGACAAGGCCATAAAAATTATACACCCGACCAAATGACAAACAAAGACAAGTCCCCCTTCCCAACCTATTTTTAAAAAATCCCAGGATGAAAATCCCAACAGAAGTAAGCCCTGTTTTCAATTTTATTAAATTATAAAAATACAAAACCCCAGCATTTTTTCCTTCTTAGTACAAATAAATAATTTTAGTCTCCATAAAAATAATAGGTATAATATTATATTAAAAAACATAAAATGATTGTATCTACCCCTATCTATGAAATCTATACCTTTAATATTACATTATTGAAGCCATTGTGATTTTTTATGGTAGAAAATGAATTGATTGATTTTCCTTTTTTTCGTCCCGGCTTCTTTTTCATTTATTTATTTTTTAATAAGTTTTTATGGATGTAAACTTACCTCCAGATAAAATCATATTCGATCATACCTTAAAATTTGAAATTATGAGGGGGTAAAATACCAAGATCTCTCGATTTTTTAAGTGACATTATAACGGTCTCCTTGAATAATTTAGGTATGCATATTCTTGTATTGGATTTTGGGTATTACCTGCTACCTATTAAAATAATTTAATGGCATTATACCACTGGAAAGTGGAAAGGTATGTACGTCCTAGGTATACTAATTTTCCAATACATACCTACGAGTATCTTTTACCTAGAAATACTATTACACACGCTACGATTTTTCTTAAGTAACATCAGATCGAGCCAAAAATCACACAATTTTGTCCTGTATGTAAACAATTTTTTTAAACAATTTTACGTCCTCACCAGCAATTTAGTATTCGTTACGATTATAGAAGTAAAGAGTTAAGAACAATAAATCTTCCTAGATCAATAAAACAAAAATCCTTGATTTCAGCACGCATCAAGAAATCCATCAAAACATTTGCGGTCGTTTGGTCAAAACACATTTCGGATTAGATTTACAACCCGTTTTTATAGCCCGAAAAATCCTACCAAAAACATACTTTATTGCTCTTGACCCAAAATCAAACAATAAACACTATTGAAGCTTGGTTGGATAAAATCTACATAGACACTGACTTTAATTTCACTTAAAAGAGACGTCAATAGCTTTCCATTTCCCTTAAGGCTACCTGTCTCCCGCGCGCGGTGCGGGGAGACAGCGGTCGGCTAATCGCTTTGCTTAAACTTTGCCATCCCCA
>NW_007384912.1:1930-3461 GCF_000475195.1 Diaphorina citri
GTAAATTTGTGAGTTGTTTAAGAAGTAAGTTTCTTATAAAGCTATTTAAACTTTAAAAAATAAAAACATTAAATTAAATTACCTAGTTTGATAAATAAATAACAATGTAAACTTTTAGTGTTGAAATGTGCATCTCTACAAATTTAATGGCAACAATCTAAAATTTTAAAATTTGGTTTATTCTCTGTTCAAAGGGTCTTCGAATAAGATGTTCTTTTCTTCTGATGGTAAGTGAAACATCGGCACCGGTAGATTTTTAGTAGAATTCGGGAAAAAATCGGGATTTGGGGGATATGTGTATGTATATTTTTTTATTCTTAGGTCCCTTAAGATCGCTATTTTGGTATGATACGGGATTGTTTACCACTAATATCTTTTCTTTTGCTTAGATTCCGTCTTTATCTCTGCATAATATTAGCTCATTTAGATAATCAATAGTATTAAATAGTGCTCAAACAGCATCAAACAGTGCTTAAATAGTATAAAAAGCGCATGCATTCTCGGCTTAGTCTTCCTTTGATACTATGATATGACTGCTATAAGGCAGACTCGAATAGTCATAATGACAATTTGCTGAATCTGTTTGTGTGACTACAAGCAGAAATATTAATAAACCCAATTACAATGGTAATGGCTCCGGAATTATTAAAAACAGGTTTAAATGGGTATAATTTGCATAAATTGTTGTAAACATAATATTAGAGTTCATAAAAAAAGAGGTTCAGGTATTCTTTGCTTATGGTAGAAAAAAACTTTAATTTGCTTTTAATTTCAATAAGACCGTTATTGGATTTTATGAGGAAATTAATAGGAATTTTATGTGAGAATATCTGATTGGAGGCGTTGTAAACGGAGTCCAAAAGAAATTGTCTTGAAATCAGAATATTTTTAAGTGATCCTCAATATTCCTCATTAAATTTATACTTAGTTGAAGATCAAGTTTGTCCCAAAAATTCTATGAAATAGTTTACAAGTTCAAAAAAAAAAAGATAATATTTCAACAAATAAAGTTGTAATATGTATACCTATATTTTTATATTATTACCTATACCTAAATAATCAAATTTCTATAAATAACTAAAGAATAGAACATAATTTTATTGTATCATTATCTTTTTTATACTGCCAGCTTGAGACAGAAAACTCCCAAATACGAAATCCAAAGTTTCTAAAGGCGATTTGATAAACAAACAAAAATTTCACTTGTAGGCTACATTGAGTACATTGTCCTCAAATATTTCTTCATACACATGGTTAGAAATACCAAATCTTATAATATGACTCGAATGTTGGTACTGATAGTAGTATAGGACTCGAGTACTTTGGCCAAAACACCCAAAGAGGTTGGCTGCAAGTTTATTTGGGCATTACTTTTTACGAGGACGTAAATGTTCGCCGTAATGTTGACTGTAATGATAATTGTTATTTCAATGGCTACTTACTTTCGTATTCCTGTCTCATAGGTACTTACATAACGTTCCTCTTTGGCGGAACCAAGGTAATTCGCAGAGACAAAAATTATTTATTGAAT
>NW_007384913.1:0-6828 GCF_000475195.1 Diaphorina citri
TCCTTACTCGTATCTTCCATAAAGTACGTTCAGTTGAGTATCTGAAAAGTCAATGATTTTCTAGGGGATGTGACTAAAACTCCTGTGTTAGTGGATGTGACAGGATTCCCTATTTTTTCATGGTTGTGGGAAGAGTTCCTGTTTTTCAGATGATATGCCCAAGTAGCTTTCTTGTGTCAAGTTTTCTGGGAAATGGAAGTACTTACCTATTCAAAACGTCTCTACTCAGCTAGGCAGAAAAAAAATATCATCGTGATATTTAGGTATGAGAATAAGGTAAGAAAGAAAAATATAGACACTAACCTTCTTTCCTAAGTTATTTTAAATATCATCGTGATATTTAGGTATGAGAATAAGGTAAGAAAGAAAAATATAGACACTAACCTTCTTTCCTAAGTTATTTTAAACACTGTGGTCACCTAACTTGGCGTTGTTCTTTTTACAACATATTGTTTATTTTAGGGCACATGGGTTTTTGATTTGATTAAAGTGGGAGGGGTAAAACCGTTTTTTACCCACCTAATATATAGCAAGTCCCAATTTGAACTTTTATTTGTCATCAGTTGTCTTAGTTTTGAAGAGGAGCAAATCATAGTTCGCTAGTTCCAAGATGAAATTTTTGCAAGTAGGTATCCTTTTCTTTATTTGGTTAGAGTGAAACTAGTGAAGTGTAACAAAATAGTTGCCTGAATTTAAGCGATTTCAAACACACCCATCGGAGTTTTCCAATATTTTCCAGGATTTTTTTTCTGTGCTAGTTTTTTTTATTTATCTTTTCTCGTTTTTCTGAATAATGGTTTTATCTTTTACAAAACATTAATTGAAAAGTAAATACGTCTGGATTATTAGGAGATAAAAGTGTAGATACCATTAACAAGAAAGTTTTACATATAAAAGTGTGGCCGTCTCCATTGGTTCTTTTACCAGAAAATAGTTAGAATCGTAACAAGAGCGATTTAAACAAGGATTTCCCCATTTCAATTTTAAACCATTTTGTATATTTGTATTTCCATATATTTTGTTTATTTTTATCTTGACCTGTGTAAACAATAACCTATATTGATATTTATTCTTATTATTATTCTTTTTACAAACATAACAGCCTTGTTCTGAAGAAGTTTTTCTGTAAGTGTTTATGAACATTTACATGCAGGGTATTATAAAGGAACTTTTAATGTAGGGCCGAGTTATGAGAGAGGATTATTTCGAAGTTAATATGTATTTCAACAATAAATAATAATGGGGAAAAAAATCATGTAAAAAGTGATTAGAAGATTTTACAGAACATGTTATAGGTATTAATTCTTGGTGGACAACTTGTTTGCTCCCAATTTCATAATTCGACCCACAGTTTTAGTAATACATACATACATACATATCCTAAGTCGTTCTGTTTGGTGGAACAGGTCGACTATTCACAAAACCTCTCCACCAAGTTCTATCATTAAATTTATGATTTTGAATGGCACAACCCGCATTCAATGCGGTATTTGATGATACTCGTACGCTTTTAATCTCAGGTTGGCTAAACTGGAATTCGAATATTCAGCTACAGATAGGTTCGCAGGGTTCATGTCTGGGGGTGGTACGTATGTAGGCATAAAATGCGGTGGCTGTATGGATCCTGAAAAAAGAAACAATAATAAATCAACTAACCAACTAAACGTTCACAAATATTGGAAATGATCGAGGGATAAAGCGGCAACTGACATCAACCACTCACTCTGGATTATATTAAGTAATTCTATTAAGGACTTTCGAGTGGAAGATAACAACGCCGTCGTCCGGAGGTGTTCTCTACCACCTAACCCTAAGAGCTCTATTACGTGGCCAAATTCTCAAATAAATGAAGATAAAATCTCATGCTTCGGGTGGGATTGAACCCGCGCCCTCCTGTTTGCCAGGCGAGCGCCTTGATCACTACGCCACCGAGGCAGAAAGTGTTTATTGGTTGCGAACGGTTAACAATCTTGGGATGGTCCAAATTATGATCATATCTGCTCTATTAAGGGGCCCTAAACGTCCCTGCGGGACCCTAAATGTATCTACGTTGACCCTAAATACCCAGGCTGCGAGGGTGCTACATATAATATGTGCCAATGAGATTCACCCACCTGGTGATGTAAAGGTACATGTTGAATTACACTGAGAATGAGGCATGGCACAGAAATCGAATGACCAGGCGAGCGTCTTGATCACTACGCCACCGAGGCAGAAAGTGTTTGTTGGTTGCGAACAGTTAACAATCTTGGGATGGTCCAAATTATGATCATATCTGCTGTATTAAGGGGCCCTAAAATGTCCCTGTGGGACCCTAAATGTATCTACGTTGACCCTAAATACCCAGGCTGCGAGGGTGCTATATGTGCCAATGAGATTCACCCACCTGGTGATGTAAAGGTACATGTTGAATTACACTGAGAATGAGGCATGGCACAGAAATCGAATGAATGTGAGGAACTGGGTGGTGCTGAAGATAATGGAGTTGCATTTGTACAGGGTGGAAGCGGTTGTTCTGAGGTAGGAGCGTCTAGATTCCTATGAGAAATAAAGTTCCTTTCGTTCCGTCGAAATTTGGCTCGTCTGTTTTGAAACCAAACCTGAAATAAAATTAGAAAGCTTTTAGGGATTAAAATACTGAAGCTTAAAATAAAATGGGAAGTAAGGACATTGAGTACAAAGGAAAAATAAGAATCGCATAGATTAGAAAGTTCCTTGATCATACTAGTTTCTTTTTTTGGAGGATGTGCCATTTTCACATTTTTCAACCCAAGAATAGAATTTGCTGAAATTGAAGAGCCTACAACGTTTTGGTAAAAAACGCTCCTGGGATTTTAGTCATTTTAGTTTTATATGGAAATCGCGAGATAAACACATTGAAAAAATAGTGGATGTGCCAAAAGGTAATAAGAATCGCATAGATTAGAAAGTTCCTTGATCATACTAGTTTCTTTTTTTTTGGAGGATGTGCCATTTTCACATTTTTCAACCCAAGAATAGAATTTGCTGAAATTGAAGAGCCTACAACGTTTTGGTAAAAAAACGCTCCTGGGATTTTAGTCATTTTAGTTTTATATGGAAATCGCGAGATAAACACATTGAAAAAATAGTGGATGTGCCAAAAGTAGCAATTGGACTAGCGAGTTACATTCTCTCTTTTCTTATGTAATATTTTACCCAGTCGTATTCGAATAACATCAAAATATTATTAGTCGAACAACTTCCATGCTAGGCATAAATATAAATTCTCATTTATCTGTTAGAAAATTAACAAAATGGCTCATTCGTATAGTTATATAGTAGGTACCTTACGTTTGAGCATATTTTCACTCTATAAAATGGTCATAAAATTAATATACTCGTATACCTACACGTGGGTACCGTAATTTGTTCGAATTGCGGTTTGGTGTCATCGCTAAAGTTAAATTCATAAGTAGGTATGTTGATAATGCCAATAATAGGAATTGGGGATTAATAGGAAACCTTGAGTTTTTTTTCAACAAAATAAACTAGAAGTTCATTGAAAGAAACATCAATACTATTAAAGATCAAATCGGGAAAAAAAGTAAAAACACCTAGTACGAGTATTATTCAATTTAATTGAGCCCAGATTTACAAAAGTTCATCCCCTATTGATTCACTTTTAAATATCAATACCATGTGGTGACTTCTTCACCGAAAAGTAACCCTTGGAGAGGAGAAAAGATCAAAAATGAAAGAAAAAAAGTAAAATAATAAAATGTTGACTTGATGTCAAAAATTTAAAAGTTAATTGCACTTGACTATAAAGAAGAAAAAATCGTTGGCATAGTGCCTTCCTCAGTTGCTTATTGGGATGATGTTTTTCAATCTCCTATATATTAATCTTCTTTGTATTATTGTTGGTTTGGATACTCTACATAGTTAGGAGGTAAGGTTACTTTGATTGAATAGAGATACAGACGAGCAAAAAAAAAAAAAAAAATCGGAATCAGCACAAAAAACAGGTGTCACAAGATTCGTTAGAGAGGATAAAAATATTTAATTGATTCAATTTCATGGCCATCGTTGTTTTGTAGCAATAGTAGGTAGGTATTATCAATGATTTTTTTCTCTCTATTGTATAATTTATTCATAAGGTAAATAAATAATTTATATTTTTTTATTTTTTATAAACAATTTTCTTTAATGTAAATAAAAAATTATAAATTATTTATTTACCTAATGAAAGCGGAGGCTTCAACTTCGGACTTTTGAAATCCGAAATTTACAATTTTCACATAAAAATATTTAAACAGGAAAAGTAAAAATAGCGTCTCCACTAAAATAGGTAACAACACAAAATTTTGTTTCTACATATAGAGATCCTTTCTACTGAATCCGAATCATCCTCAAGTTGTCTGTTTCGAAGAAATGAAAATCAAAAAGGCTACAATATTTCATGTGAAATTCCGACAATTCCCAGGGAATAGTCGGAATTGCAATCCCCACTTTCTGTTAGTTGTTCAGGGCTTTGCGCGTACTGAATTCATACAGAAGTTTGTTACAGTTCATACAAAAGGGAGGTACTTCCAAGTATTACAGAAATAACTTACGAAAAAATTATTAAAATCTAAAGTAGCATCCTCATAAATAACACGAAGAGAAGTGAGAAGATTCTTTCATGCTTGTATGAACTCAACATGATACCTATATTATAATACATCACATTATGTAATTTATATTCTATGTAATCCATATACCCCAGATATTCTAATATACCAAGCTATCGAGTCAGTCTAATTAATGTCATTTCAATCAAAACATAGGAGTGGTGAGGAGGAAATACATTTTGTGAAGCGGAAAGATTATTCCACTGCACTGAACGTTTCAAAAATGGCTAAACTCAAAACATATGTTTGTCTGTGAAATAATATTTTCATATTAATGATTTCGTGCTGTTGGGGTTTAATAAAGTATCTATTTTCACTTTGAAATTGTGGATTTCTGCGAAGTTTTAGGATTTAAATTCTCTGAGTCTTCCCTAGATAACTAACCACTACACCATCTACTTAACCACTCTTTTCGACTGTCTGAAATATAAAATGAACATTTCATTTTACAGTTAATATTAATTTGGATACTTACTTACTTGTATTCAGCAACCCACAAAGCCAGTGGTCTTCTTACGAAGAGGATCATCATACTGACCTAGCACACAGGAAGACCGGGATCAGTTCCCGGCGGGGTCGATAAAATTATATTTTATTTAATTAACAAACTTACTTGTACTCTGGCCTCACTAAGACAGACTTTCTTTGCTAGCTCTTCTCTCACGAAAGCATCCGGGTAGTGAGTTCTTTCAAAAACCTTTTCTAAAGCATTCAGCTGGTGACTGTTGAATGTTGTTCTGTTGCGTCTAGGTTTTGGCTTTCTTCTCTCGTAATCATAATCGTCGTCTGTAATAAAAGAAGCAATGTTGCTAGAAGGGTTGCTACAATTCTTTTTCTTTTTAATCCATCCGAACGGTTAAACAATTTGTTTGCTACAAACTTTCTGATTTCACCCTAATAGACATTTGCAATTTTGCGAACCAAAAATGCCGTTTTGATGTTCTGTTACAAAATCTAAATTGATTCTATTCGCGTGTATTGATTCTTCGTAGAAGGAACTTTGTATTTTTGATAGAAGTTGTCAAATAATTCTAAAAGCCAAAAATAGTTCATATTCTATGTTTACGTAAGGTGGTGATGGGATATTCTAGCAATTATTATGTCCTATATTTTGAAAGCTGTTATTTATGGATAATGATTCCTAGAATGAAAAAAAAGACATCCACATAATATTATCTATCTATCTATCTATTCACAATATTTTGACTTTTTTTATACCCAAGAAATAAATCATTAATGTTGGGTCTGCACAATTTTCTCCCATTTTTTTTTAATCAATTTTAGTTTCAACAGTCTCTTTTGCCTACTTTAAATAAATACCTACCTACTTGAAAACAGAATCTCGAATCTGCATGATTGGTCGATTGCTGATTGAGCCCCTGACAAGTCGGATACGAGACCTAAGAAAAGTGACAATCGAATGGTGGGTCTAATGGTGGAAAACTATAAAATTACGCCAATGAAAAATTTATCTTGAAATTTCAAAAGACGGCCAAAATTCTAGCATATTCCCGAAATAGTTCAATGCAGGGTCATCAAATCAAAACCACTAAAAATGAGCTTGATCCAAAGTAGAGGAAGTACTTGAATCAAAGATGACCACTTCTTCATTCATTGAACTAATTTTATTCAATCAACTCGGTTTCCCGCCACTTTAAAGTTAAAGCAATTAGATATTCATAGTATGAAACTAATACCATGAACGGTGATGCCTGAAGCTTTATAAACAAGTAGGTACTATAATAACTTTAATAATGAAGATGGGTTGTCTGGTTTTTTTTTTTTACCCTCGTGTCAAGAAGGAAAATTTAAATGTCAGATTAATTTATTGGTCTGTTAGTATTGACATTGGACAGGTGCTACAAGTATATTCGGCCACTTTAGAAATACATAATATAAACATTGTTGGTACACTAATTTACTTGGTAATTAGAATTACCAAAGAATAAGCCAGAGGTCATACAAGAAGCAAGAAGTTTTTATTATTATTATTATTATTATTATTATTATTATTATTATTATTAGGATTCTTAACAGAAGAGAATAAAAAGGAAAAAGGGTACACACAAAAGATGCAAATTTATGTTGCACCGACTTGAAATGAGATAACTCATTATTTAGATTTCCTTCTGTTTTTTTTTTTTTTTCTGATTTTTCAAAGCTTACTTTTATTTAACTAGGAGAGATGAAAAAAATT
>NW_007384913.1:9457-10749 GCF_000475195.1 Diaphorina citri
TTTTTTTCTGTGCTAGTTTTTTTTATTTATCTTTTCTCGTTTTTCTGAATAATGGTTTTATCTTTTACAAAATATTAATTGAAAAGTAAATACGTCTGGATTATTAGGAGATAAAAGTGTACCATTAACAAGAAAGTTTTACATATAAAAGTGTGGCCGTCTCCATTGGTTCTTTTACCAGAAAATAGTTAGAATCGTAACAAGAGCGATTTAAACAAGGATTTCCCCATTTCAATTTTAAACCATTTTGTATATTTGTATTTCCATATATTTTGTTTATTTTTATCTTGACCTGTGTAAACAATAACCTATATTGATATACATTAAATAAATATTTGATTTGATTTGATTTGATTTGAAATCAAATAGTCATTACATAAATCTGAATAAATAATGAAACAATGATTTTTGCTATTTCAACCTTTTGCAACTCAGACACCTATTCTACCTATTCCAACCTTTTACGATTTAAAAAAATAATCTTGAACTTATAATCTATCAAAGGGTTCTCAATCAAATTTGGGGGTTTTCAAATTTCGGTTTTAAATTAAACATTGCGATTTTTTTTAATATGTCTATTTTTCATAACTGTTATATTGTAGCTCCAATGATCTACTACGAATCATATTGATCTAGCACGATGTAGACTTGGAATTAAATGACTTGTGAAATTTGTGTTACAATAAAATTTTCGGATTTATCCCTCAGGACTCAGGGTGCACTGTTTATAAATGAGTAATAACAAGTGAAGGAAATCCTTAGAATGAATTTTTACACTCGCTTATCTAATGGGTTGAATTGTTAATGATCAGGGGGTCCATTCCTGAAACCCTTTACCTACTTTAGATTGGGTTTTGGGTGCATGCTCTCCTGCGCTTGTCAGAATCTTTTTTCTAGCTATTAGTTTCTAATCATCTCGTTTGCTTTTCTGTTTACAGTTTGCTTTCGTCTTCGCCTCTGCCACCTTGGCTTTGGCTCAAGTTGCCCCATACCAAGTGGCTGGAGTTGCCGGCACTGATGGTGAAGTCGACCCACACCCAAAATACGAATTCCAATACAGTGTTGCCGACCCAGTCACTGGTGACCAGAAGAGCCAACAAGAGACCCGTGATGGAGACAAGGTACAAGGATTCTACACTGTTGTCGAGTCTGACGGTTCCCTGAGAAGAGTTGAGTACTACGCTGATGCTGTCTCTGGCTTCACCGCTACCGTGTCCCACCAACCAGGCGGCCCAGCCCCACCTGCCCCAGCCACCTACCAGAACTACAGACCAGAAGTTGTTGCCCCAGCA
>NW_007384914.1:0-3461 GCF_000475195.1 Diaphorina citri
GAATTATGACTGGCTGGGTCAAAGGTAAGAGAGAGAGAGAGAGAGAGAGAGAGAGAGAGAGAGACATTTTTTCAAGTCCAGTTTTTTCCTCTTTCTTTCCATACCTTTAAAAATAATAATAATAATAATAATAAAACTTTTTTTATTTGTTCACTTTTCCTTTTTTTTTAATATTTATATCCTCTCTCTCTCCTCCCCCCCTCTCTCTCTCTCCCTCCCTCTCACTCTCTCTCTCCCTCTCATCACAATGAATACAATGCAGATACGCTTAATAATTTCTACCTACTTTTCTCTCTCTCTCTCTCTCTCTCTCCCTCTCATCACAATGAATACAATGCAGATACGCTTAATAATTTCTACCTACTTTTCTCTCTCTCTCTCTCTCTCTCTCTCTCTCTCTTTTACTTTTTTCGCTCTTCCTCTTCTTCATAATCTTTCTCCTTCTCCATATCTCTCTCTCCCCTGAATTCGCTCTCTCCACTTCCGTTTTCAATCTTCTTGCTTTTTCGTAGGTAGGTATCTACTTATTTTCGCTGGGTGGTTGTGTTTTTTTTTTTTTTTTTTTTTTTTTTTTAGAATACTCAAACTATAGATCCAGGAGGTCAATACAAGACTTTTTTACTCTATGAACATAAGAGTTCCGTGCAACTTCTGTCTCTGTCATAAAGTTCAAGGGGAAACAGTCCAAGGATCACAGGAACGCTTATGTAGAGATATTTTCCCCTTCTCTCTCTCTCTCCCTCTCTTCCTCTCTCTCTCTCTCTCTCTCTCTCTCTCTGCCTCTCTCTCTCTGCCTCTCTCACTCAGCTCTTTTTCCATCCCCTCTTTCTCAAGTCTTTTCTCTTCTCTCTCTCTCTCTCTTCCCTCCCTCCCTTTCTCACATCTTCTCTTTCTCTTTTCTTCTCCCTCCTTCTTTCTCTCTCTTTCCTCCCTCCCTTTCTCACATCTTCTCTTTCTCTTCCCTTCTCCCTCCTTCTTTCTCTCTCCTTCTCTCTCTATTCCTGTCTCTCTCAACTCTTTTTCTATCCCTCCATCTCTCACTTCTTCTCTTCTTCTTCCCTTCTCTCTCTCTCACTCAGAGGATATGTAATGTAATTGTTTTTCACTTGACTGGCTTGGAGCTATGTCGAAAGCTCAGCATGACAAAACCGTGACATTCTGAATCCAAAGAGATAGAAGGAGAGAGAGAGAGAGAGAGAGGAAAAAAATAAAGAGTTAGAGAGAAGGAGGGAGAGAGAGAGAAAGGACAAAAAGAAAGAGTTAGAGAGAAATAGGGAGAGAGAGAGAAAGGACAAAAGTTTTTCTTTTATTTAGAATCTACAGTCCTCTGCTCCATTACATTGTTTGGTCTGCTTCGTCCCGGATAAGCTACTTTTCACCTTCATTTTGGTTCCTTCATCTCTTATAGTTAGTAGTTAGGCATAGGTATTCATGTTACATAGCCATTGCATTCATTCATTCATTTCATAGTCGGTTTCATGGTACCTAATGCATTCACACATTGAACTTTGTCATTCTAGCTTGTTGCTCATATTAAAGAAAGAGACAGAGAGAGAGAGAGAGAAACTCAAATATAGAGAAAGATAGAGAGTGAGAAAACAAGAAAGGTTGGAGCGATGCAGGGTCAAAGGCAGAAGAGTAAGCTACCTACATATTATGTTTTTAAAATCAAAAATATTCAAGCCAGCCTAGTTAGCTTGGTTGGTGGCGCGTCTGCCTTGTAAGCGCTAGGCCGCGGGTTCGATTCTGATGGGATAATGTTCGTTATCGGAACGGTTGGCTTTCGCATGAGTCAAATTTATCGAAGTATTACTAGTATTATTAACAAAAATAAATAAATATATCAGGTAGGTAAAAGAGAGAGAGAGAGGGCTGAAATTTAGTACCACCATCATGATATTTTATAGTTTCGCTTTATCATTTTTGTGAAAAAAGTTAAGCCCTCATCAAAGGCCTTTCAGTCTAAAACTTTTTATTTTATTTTTCGCCATTGAGTGGTAATTGAATTAAATTCAGAATGTAGAAAAATGATTTCCAAATTTCCAAAGTACATTCTATAAACAAAGGCATCAGAAGACACAGAAAGTGGGCAAAATTTAGGTAGGTAGGTACCTACATCTAACTTTTTTCCAAGAAATTTGATAGAGGGGACTGTACTATACTGTAAGTATGTAGGTAACAGTCTCGTCCCGAAATCGTAGGGAGAAAAAAAAATTCTTTTACATCCACGCCTATTAAAGAACGGCAAAGAGAATGCCCGCCCTAGCCAGGATTCGAACCCAGCACCTCCAGGTTGAGAGTCAGTGAAAACTCGCCCGCAGAGGTGGGCTCGCTGGACGTCCTGAAGGATTGAAAGCATCAGAGGGGAAGAGAGAGGGGAGAGAGAGAGAGGGGAGGAATAGAGAGGAATAATATGGATTAACATTGTAAAAATTATGACTTTTTCCACTCTATGTAATTAAAAGTCTGGTTCGATTACCCGCCCGGGTCAGATTTTATCCTAAAGGGATAAGGTTCGTTCTCGGAACGGCTGGCTTTCTCCTATATGCTGTCCTCTTTTTCTCTTCACTTCCGGGACTTTATGACCTTATAGCAGTTACAGTTCCCTCTATCAAACCTCTTACCTGTAAATACTAACCTACCTACCTACCTTATTTTCAAGGAAGTTCAAATGCCATATTGCCATGGCGCCATACTATGTTGCCATATTTTAGCAAAATTTGGTAAAATGTCATAAAAAGCCTAAAAAAAAAACTTGCTTTTTTGCTTATTTTGCCTTCCCTCCCTTCTTCTCCTCCTTCTTCTCTCATCATTCTCCTCCCTCCGTCCTTCATTCTCCTGGCTCCTTTTCGTACCATTTATCTTCCTATTCCTCCTCCCTTTCCTCTCCTCCTTCTCCTCTTCCTTTATCTTCTTCTTCTCCTCCTACCATCCTTCTTCTTCTTCCTCCTCTCCTAACATCATTCATTCTCCTTCCTCTCACTCTTTCTCCCATTCTCCTCCTCCTTCTCCATTTCCTCCTCCTCTTGAACTCTTTCAACTCACACCTCTCCTCCTCCTCCTCCTACTCCTCCAAATTAGAAGGGCGGGGGAAAACATTTTTTTGTTTGTTTTCGTTATCATTGTTTTTCACAAACAATAGATTTGACTGTATTATTGTGAGCTGTGAAAACTGTGCAGAGTTGCAGAAGAGAGGAGTGGGACTAGATAGATTAAACGCAGTCCGAGAGCCATTTGCATTGGTCCGTGCTTTTGCGAGGGGAAAAACGCTTTAAATACCGTTTTTGTTTAATTTACTTCAAACATAGATAAGCCAGCCTAGTTAGCTTGGTTGGTGGCGCGTCTGCCTTGTAAGCGCTAGGCCGTGGGTTCGATTCCCGCCTGAGGCGGATTTTATCCTGATGGGATAATGTTCGTTCTCGGAACGGCTGGCTTTCCTCCTATCCTGTCTTCCTTCTCTC
>NW_007384915.1:0-472 GCF_000475195.1 Diaphorina citri
GGACCTCAAAACGTGTTTTGGCACTAAAAACTGACCATTGAAAATTTGACCCGATTACATTACTTTCCTTCCTATAGGTATAGGATAAGGAAAGTAAAAATCGGACTGAACAAGGTAAATCTTTTTCGAGCTTGAAAAACACATCAAACCTGAACTTTGGAAATTGGAGATCAGGTCCATTCGGATCAAAATTTTGTGCTCTGGCTCGTGCTTATAACAAAAACAGTTTATCGATTAAAATGAAAAGGTTATGACCTGAAAACTGACACAAGGTCTGTGATTTTATAAAAAAGTGTTTTTTTGGACATTTCTCGGAAACGAGGCCGAAGTTAGGAAAATGACCCACAGAACCTTGTTGGAAATGATGAGATCTACATACCCTGAGCCGTTGTCAGTGTTTTTCCGGCGCCCCCTGTATAGCTATATCTAAGACTGGTGGTTGACCCGTCCTTTGTAAGCGCCCACCACACAC
>NW_007384915.1:500-1094 GCF_000475195.1 Diaphorina citri
CCCCCCTTTTTAAACCCCCACCCCACCCCCCCCCCCCCCCCCCCCCCCCTTGCACACACACAACACTCCCACCACATACACCCATCTGTTTGAATTTTCAAAAACAAAAAAACCCGCAACTTTTGGATTTTTGATGCGGATATTTTGGCAATATCGCGATTCGCGAAAAATTTCGTAAAGTCCGTGAATTGGGTGCCAACTTTGGATTGTTAAATAAGAACCCCTATTTTTTATTGCATATTCGTTTTCTACGTTAAATTTAAAGTATAATCGACTACTCACTCAAATTTTCGCGGTTCGCGGAAAACGCGAATCACAAAATTGCCAATTAGATCAGTGTTTTTTGCTCCCAAATCTTATGGTTTCATTATTATTTCTATTTGGTCAAATATTTCGCTGTGTGCGGTTTCGCGGTGGTCGCGAAATAATAATGGAACCATAAGATTTGGAAACAAAAAACACTCAGATTTGATAGGTTGCACTTTTTAAGCACTTTTGTGATTCGCGTTTTCCGTGAATTCCGCTAAAATTGCGAACTGCAAAAATTCGAGTGAGTTTTTTTTTTTTTTTTTTTTTTTTTTTTTGTGTTGATGT
>NW_007384915.1:3235-3461 GCF_000475195.1 Diaphorina citri
ACCCAGGGAGCGCGCAGCGCGACCGTAAACAAGGGAGCGCGAAGCGCGACCCTATGCCTAACCCCGCGAAGCCCCGGGAGCGCGCAGCGCGACCGCATGCACAACCCCGCGAAGCCCCGGGAGCGCGCAGCGCGACCGTATACGCAACCTCCTAAAACAATTTTACTTTGCCTTAGCCCAGTCAATCATTGAATATGCAATATGTTGCTATGGCAGGGCAGACCCA
>NW_007384916.1:0-3461 GCF_000475195.1 Diaphorina citri
GTTGTTGTTGTTGTTGTTGTTGTTGTTGTTGTTGTTGTTGTTGTTGTTGTTATTGTTGTTGTTGTTGTTGTTGTTGTTTTAGGGACTTTAGCTTTCGCCAAATGACAATAGCAGAATAAAGATATCTTTTTGTATCTGCTATCCACCGGGATGATGGTCTCTAGCTCTAGCCATGTTAAAGTGGCTGGCTCGCCTTGAACCGCATTCAACCATCGTGAGGACTTGTGCTTGGTCTTTAAAAGCAGAGAGAACCCTTTGAAACTGCCAGCTTGCTAGGCTGGTTAGGGTTAGCTTTCCTCCTAACCGTTTATAGTCCCACAGCCAGACGCTAGTCTACTCTCTGTTTAACGTCCCCTAGTCAGACATGTTGTTGTTGTTTCTTATTTATAGTTTTACGTCACTGGTATAAGGTTTTTTTAGTGACGGGGGTTTTACCCTCCATTTGGCCCCTTGACTTGGAGCCACATTAAACTCACTCAACGTGAGGGGGCTGAAAGTCAGCAGGATCCAGTTGTCCAGATGGTCACCCATCCGGATATGAACCACGCGGAACGTTGATTAACTTCAGTGATCCATTGGCAACTGGTGCATTCATTGTACTATCACCCCTAGCTATAGCAATGAGATATGCCTAGATACCTATCCTTATAACTCCTGTTTTCAGATCTCTACTTCATGTCCTGGGCATGTTGAAAGCCAGAGATTCATTTGATGAATGGAGATTGCCCCTGTTTTCAGATCTCTACTCCATGTCCTGGGCATTTTGAAAGCCAGAGATTCTTTTGATGAATGGAGATTGCCCCTGTTTTCAGATCTCTACTTCATGTGTTAGATACACTAAAAGCCAGAGATTCATTTGATGATTGGAGGTTGAAGGAATCTTTGGATCTCAGTGACCTTGTACAACGACGACTCGAATATCTACAAAACCCTCCCGACTGTCGAACTGCCAGGAAATTGGTGTGCGAGCTAAACAAAGTAAGTATAAGCAAAATAAACAACAGAAACAACACAACACAGACAAAATAAACAAAGGAAGTTGAGTTAGTTCTGAGTTAACGATGAGCAAAAGGTCCCAGGCTTGATTTTCAGAGTCAATAAAAAAAATTGCTCTCTTGTTTCAATTGCAAATATCCCCGATTGTTTTCTGGTGTTCTCTTGTTGACCAAGTATACGGACTACTCGTGACCTCTGGATGCATCCTGCTGAGGTGGCAGAGTTCCTTAGCCTTGGGGAGGAGTGAGCATTATTGCAGAAGTTAACAACAACTACTCAGCTATTTCACTCACAACTTTCCGTGTTTCTTTCACAGGGCTGTGGTTACGGGTGTCAATTGCACCATGTGGTCTACTGTTTCATCGTAGCCTACGCCACTCGGAGAACCCTCATCCTGGACTCCAAAGAATGGAGCTACTCACGGGCTCGCAAGTTTGGGACCCAACTGGTGCTAAAAAAGGTTTTTGGGGATCAACTGGTTTCCTCCCCATACGTTAAGCTACGTTGCTCGTGGTTGGTAGCGATGTCTAGGTGAATTTTGCAGCGGTGCGGTGCACCACGGTGTCTTAATTCACGAAATTTTACTTTGATCTGTCGTCTAAGTGGTGTCTAACTTTTCGACATTTTAGTTGAGATTTCACTTTTTTTCGTCCTGCCAAAGCCTTCAACCGGCTTCAACACAATATTTTAAAATTCAAGGTCAATTTTGGACAGCAGTTTACAAGCTATGAAATTATCACTACTGAATACACAATTACCTATTTGACGTAGCCTTTGCCTATATTTTCCGCAGAATTCACATTGCCGTTCTGCCCCACACGCCGCGGCATTCGTCAGAAATGGCTTTAATTTCAATTTTTTTCGTCCTGCCAAAGCCTTCAACCGGCTTCAACACAATATTTTAAAATTTAAGGTCAATTTTGGACAGCAGTTTTCAAGGTATGAAATTATCACTACTGAAAACACAATTATTTGACGTAGCCTTTGCCTATATTTTCCGCAGAATTCACATTGCCGTTCTGCCCCACACGCCGCGGCATTCGTCAGAAATGGATTTAACGGTTGGGGATCGCATATCGGTTGCCGGCAATCATTGGAACGGCTACTCCAAGGGCAGAAACTTGCGGACAGACCAGTTGGCTCTCTATCCGACTTTCAAGAGTGTGCCGCACGTTGAGACGGCCCGATTTCCGACGTACCCTGAGGTTCCTAGTCGGTGGCCCAACGTCAAAAAAGCTGCATTTCGTCAGAAGAGCACCAAATTTGGCATGGACCTTCATTTGAACCATATAAAACTTTTAGGAAGGGGTGACACTGAAAACCATCTATACGAACAAAATGGCGGCCTTTTTTCAAAATGGCGGCCAAAAAAAGGGGTTTTTTGAGAATATCTCGTTTCGAATAAAATCATCCCCTCACTGTAACAACAAGTGGATAATATACCGTCACACCGTGTACAAACTGGCAATACGCTGTATTTTAATTCGAAATTTCCCGTCTTCTGGCGTGGTAGCACCTGTAGGTACCTATGGTTTACCATAGGAAAAAGAAGGGAAACGAGTTTCAGAAGAGGGAAAATTGGTAGAGGAATATACAACATGATTTGTCAGTCGGGAGAGAAGCTCACCTCTAAATAAGTTTAATTTAAGTTTAGGAGGTGCTATAATTGTATATTTATTTCAACTGATGTTAATAAAGTTAGTACCTATTATAGGTACATATGTATGTTTATTTATTTTACTTTGACTATTGACTAAGATTATATCATCAGGTATTCAGGCAATCATTGGCATTTGGCATATTATAAATCTAAAATCAACACCAAAATACCAATTAATCACAATCCACGTCTATCATACAGCATCCCAAGATCATTTCGAGATTCTCTTGGCAGTTCGTAGCACGACCACTTCGATTGGATCTCTCTTATTAGATTTATTTTCAAAATGAAAAACAGATCGAGAGAGAGAGAGAGAGAGATGACAAAATTAAGTTTCAACGAGATGAGAAGAGATAGAAATAGAAGGAGATAGAGGGAGAGAGAGAGAGCGAAGAGAGAGAGATGGGGATAACAATGAAACAAAGTGAAGATGAAGAAGGATGGGAAATCAGTTTTGTTTATTGGAGATTTAAGCGATATTCATTCAGCTAGCCTAGTTATTTTTTTATTGAGAACCACCCGAAAGTAAATCGTTAAGGCACGGCCGTTCTTGTAGGAAAATGTCACTCATCCATTTAGTGGTCTTGCTCGGCGTAGCTTAACAAAAACGAACCGGAAAAATAGCCTATAACCTTCACGGGAGTGCAAGCAATAAGTTCACAACGTTTCATATCAATCGGATGAGCGGTTTGGCCAGGCATAAAGTTCGAACAAACACACAAACATTTATTTGCCAGCCTAGTTAGCTTAGTTGGTAGTGCGTCTGCCTTGTAAGCGCTAGGCCGTGGGTTCGATTCCCGCCCGG
>NW_007384917.1:0-3460 GCF_000475195.1 Diaphorina citri
AATCCCATGGTACTGGCTAGATTTTTTTTTTTTTTTTTTCTTTAGTTGGTCTATTCAGATCCAGCCCATCTAATAGTACCTAGGCATAAGTTTATACCTAGGCATAAATAAACAAGAAGTATATTTAGATAACAACCTTCTGTATGATTCATTGAAAGGATGCAATTTTTTTCTTCTTTCAGGTCTCACTTCCCAAAGAAATTATGGGAAAAAGTGAAGCTGTCCAAAAACTTTGAAAAGGCCATCTATCAAATGAATGAGCATTTGCTGTATTGGCCTGGTTACATCAAATCAAAATGCAAACAAAGATTTGTCAAGCTCACACAATATTTGATTCGAATGAGAAAGCTGAGGCTGGGCAGATTGTAAGTAATTTTTAATGAGATAAATAAGACAGACCAACTGAATGATCACTGTGGTTCATTATCTCCCACCCTTGAGTTCAATTTAGCCTTTTAATCAAGATAGCAAATCATTATATGAACAGCAGAAAAAATTAAATATATTGGTGTAACACTAAAAAATCTTCCAAGGTCCTTTTTGTTTTAAGTACTCTTGAGCCATAATAAATAATCAGTGAGCAGGGTATTGAAATTTTATTTACCACAGCTAACTCCTCATGTTTCCAGGAAGAAGATTGTACCGCTGCAAAACAAAATAGAACGCAGAGTCAGGAAACGAGAAAAGAAAGCACTGATTGTTGCTCGTATTGACAATGCTATTGAGAAGGAGCTCGTAGACAGACTTAAGAAAGGAACAGTAAGTATTTATCACACACAAAAACCCCACTCAGAGGGTTAAATGTAAGGCCAAACAGCCCTAAAGGATGGGTTGGGTTAAGCTTCTATGAAGTACTTATTGAAGATAATTGAGTAGTAGAGCTTTCTGTTTATCTGTTTTGGTACCAAAAGCTTAATGAGAATTACATTATTTACAGATTGTACCTTTTGCTCAAACCTTATTGTCAGTGCAACCTACAGAATGATAGTGTCTCAAATTGTTGAAAGTGCCACTCATATTTTTTCTTTTAAATTGAATTGACCCCAAGGGCAAAGTAAACCTAGACCCTTTACAAATAGAGTGTGCCTGAAGGCATGTGATGTCAGATGTGTTCCAATCCACTCAACCCCTCTCTGAATCTAAGCTTGTAGTTTGGAACTTTGTGTTTATACCTTCTACCTATTTTTTGTAATTTTCAGTATGGTGACATTTACAACTACAATCCGACAGCATTCAATAGAGCTCTGGACAAGGAGAAGGTGGGAGCAAGTGATGATGAAGAAGAGGAGGTGGAAGATGAAGAGGAAATTGATGAAGAGGCAGAGAAAATGAACGTGGATGAATTTGTGGAGGCAGAAGAAGGGGTAAGATAGCCTAAAATGGAATGTTGACTTTAATTTTTGGCTCCGAATAAGACGACTAAAACCCAAAAAGACACCATGTCATTAGAGACCATGCAAGTGTGACATTATTGTTTTCTTAATGTTACTGCTAAGGTCTAGAAAGTCAGTCAAACCTTATCTGTTTAGGGACTTTAGGATGAAATAAATCCGCTGCGGGCGGGAATCGTACCCGCGACCTGGGGGCTTACAAGGTAGACGCTCTACTCTCCAATCTAACTAGACTGGCGAAGGGGAAGAGTACCTTAATGGAAGCTTAATGATTGTCACAAAAGATCTAACCAGGTCGCAGTGACCAAGGGCGTTTATTAAAGCCGATGGCCCTACCTTTACCAATAAGCTTAATGAACACCCAGCTGGACAACATCAAGCAGAAAAGAACCATCCATAAGGCAATTCCCCTTACGTTAATGATGTCCAATTAATTAATAATTAACCAATCACGTAATATTTGTGTCCAATTAAGCAAACCATTAACAACTGCTAAACTTGATATGATTTCAGGAATCTGAAGAAGAAGATGACGATGAGGGAGCGATAGAGTATACGTCTGACTTTGAACCATCAGATGAAGAGCTAGAGGTAAGTCACGTGAATAAGTTGTAAGTATAAGTAGTGCTTTATTGAGACTGTCAGCTTGGAACAAGTTGTTCCATTATGCTAACAGTGTAATAGAGAACCTCTTTTTTGATATATGATTCACCTATTGGGGGTCTTTCAAGTCCAGGCCAAAATGGACCCCGTTCAATGTAGGGACTCCAAATGTCAAGGATCGACATTCATTGATGTCATTAAGAAGTTTACCAGATTTCATCAAAATCGGACCAAGCAATCGCCAGTTATAGCTTAAAAATCATTCAAACACATAAACAAACATCTAAACCAAATGCAAAATGGTCGAGTTAAAACGTAGACCTTCACTTCGTTCGGTCAATAAGATAATAGTAGGTAATTGATATAATAGCATATTATACGAGGTTTGAGGTTCTGTTTTCCTTCTTTCAGCTGATATTGAACTCACATCCTCTTGTTTACCAGGGTGCCTTGACCACTACGCCACCGAGGCAGGTTTCTTCTGTGCTTATAGTCATAAATGTTTACTTCTTGTAACCAACCTCAGTGGTGCAGTGGTTAGCACGGTGGACTTGGAATTTTGGGAGGTTGGTGGTTTGAGTCCAAGTGAAGTCCTAAAATTTAGCGTAGTATATTAAGCGGGGAACGACATTTGTGACAATTATTTATGCTCAACACGATTAAAATTCCTGTTTACTTACTTCTTGTTCCAGGACCTGAATACAAGTCTTGAATCCACAGAGGCGTCTACATCTAAACAAGGTGTGAAGAGCAAGAGGCCCAAGGTTCAGATTGAGTATGAATATTCCGGAGCTTCATCTAGGTCCAAAACCACCTGAAAATTTTACGTCAGAAACCACGTCAAAAAAATCACGTGAATTTTTTGAACAGGTGTATTTTTTCGGAAGAAAAAACGGATATTTCCACCCATTTCCTGATTTTGGGAATTTGGACTGAGGGACTGATTCCAATTCAAAAAGTACGTCATTCATTATTCAGTTATTGTAACAGAGTTCACTCTCTGTTTAGATTTATCATACGATCAGGTCGTGAGATAGTAGGTAATATTGATCATTGTGTGTGAAATTGTGAATTGGCATTGAGACTATTGAGAACTGAAACAGTCGGTCTGAAGAATTCCCCAACTTGTCAGAATTCGAACCCAGTACCTTCGGATCAGCTATTGCGGACTTTGTGACATCAACTTATTGGAGAGTATGTTAATATGTGATTCATTGTTAATAATTGATATGTTGAAAATTATTGTACCTATTTGCTCAGTAGGTAATTTTTCAAAAAGGAAGAAATAAAGTTCAATTTTATGATTTAAATTTAAAAATTAAATTGTCTTCCCCTTTTTAGTCCGTCCTTCCTTTATTATTACAATAGTAATAAAAAGGTATATAAGGGATAGAAGGATGAATGTGAGATTGAAAGGGAAAATACATAAGACGGTTGTCAGACCTGCCATGATCTATGGTGCCGAG
>NW_007384918.1:0-3460 GCF_000475195.1 Diaphorina citri
AAACCAAGTTGGTTCATCCTGACGAAAAAACACCAATGGTGTAGATAGGTGGACCGACTAAAAACGCCAACATGGGAAGTACCTAGATGATGATGATGTTATTTACCTAGGTATTACTTTCCTTATTTTATAATTTGCAAAGAGAAGAAAAAACATAAAATATCAAAAAACAAAGAAAACAAAATAATAGATTATTCTATATATTTATAAGCTTAAACTATAAGTCTTATTATCATGTGTATAATCTGTTATTGTTAAGATTTGTAAACTGTGAATTTGTTTAAAATTGCAAATAAATAAATAAAAAATAAAAAAAAAAATTGTCTATTTTTACAGGACTGTAGTCAAACGGCGCCTGCAGCACAAGCAGAAAAAAATGCCGCGAACGAATTGCGAATACCGCGAACAAATCGCGGATACCGCGAACAAACCGCGGATACAGCGAACAAACCGCGGATATCGCGAACAAATCGCGGATACCGCGAACAAATCGCGAATATCGCGAACAAATACCCAATACCAGATAATAAGACCTTGTTTAGACTGCGGGAGTAAAGGGACTGTTCAGTCTCATTCTGGCAGTATAATCAGGGTACGTTCTATTCTAAAATACTGCCCTGCTCCTCTTGGAAGTTATAATAGTAACTTAGGAGGAGAATTACGTATGTTATGTATGTACCTGTTATCCTAAAATAAAGATGAAGAAAAAAAGAACTCTCGAAAGCACAAACCGTGTCGCAAGTTCTCCACGGGTACAATCCCGGACATGACGGCAATGCGAACCCGGAGCTGATCCGCGGTCAGTAGACTGTGAACCCGGTACAGAACCGCGGGCAGATAGATGGCCCCTATCCAGTAGGCGATGGGGTAGGACACCAGATTGCATAGCTCTGGTATGAGGATCTCCTGGAAATCCGAATCTTCCGCGTCCTTACGCTTCCGTTTATCCTTGGTGGATCTAATGAAATCAAATGAAATAGCATAGGTAAATTTTGTGAACGGAATGGATTTCTTCCGTCTCTCTCACTGTAAAACTTCCAATAATGGAGCAGTTGCATTTGGGTAAAAATTATGAATAAAAAAGGTCGATCAAATTCCCATGTAAAAAGTTGTGAAAAATCCAAACCGGAGCTCAAAACTCCAAAAAAAAAAGTAACTTCAAATCAATCAAATCATGAATCTTTGTGGTGGTAATAATAATAATATTTTATACCACATAAACAATAAAATGTTCTTTTGGAATAAATCCCTTTAAGTACTAGAGTACTTTTAGTAAAGCAATAGCCTCTTCACCACTTTGAGGGTATCACAGTATTACAAGTCTTTCATTTACTCAATCACCATATTTAACATCGCTCGTTTCTTTGACTTGTAATGCTGCCACTGGTCGCCGCTACTCGATTAAAGTAGTGACCTTAGCAGTTGCAGTTTTCGTCATCAAAACCCCATTGAAGTCAGCTCCCATGGCGTAGCGGTCACTGCGCTCGCCTTGCACGCGGGAGACCCGGGTTCGATTCCCGGCGGGGTCAGGAAATTTGTATCATCCAAATGATTGATTCCGTGACTGGCTGTTGCGGGGCCCACTCAGCCTCGTGAGGAAAATGAGTAGCTATGACATATGAATGCGCATAGCGACCGGTGCCAGCATGGTAGGTAAACATTGGTTTTTAGGATTATTGAGATAGTGGGAAAATCCTACAATGCTGCAGTGAGTACCAAAGTTGTGACATAATAACACAAAGAAACTGCATTTACATTACATCAAAACCCCATTGAAAAAAAAAAGAAAAAAAAAACAGTGTGTATCATCCGTACGTACCGTGGACACAGGAAGTTGAGATTTGACGTGACAGGTTTGACGCATAGCATGAACTGATTCGGATTATACAGGGTGGTGTTGTATTTCTCCTGGTAGTACCCGGAGTAGGAGAGGTTATGGTCGGGGAAGCGGGAGGAGGACGTGAGGGGAGAGATGTGAGTCACCAGGTAGGGTTGACGCTGCCCATTGTGATGATACCTGACAGGAGGGGAAGAGAAATCAACTTAAAAAATCTGATGTGAACATCACACGACTTTCCTTATCCTATTGAATGATGCTTATTTTGGGTGTTCTTGTTCTTATAGCCAAACTTTTACAATATCTCTAACCGTTTAGTCGGTATAGCTGAAAACCGCCAAAAAAAAAGGTCAAAAACCGCCAAAAAGCGGTCATTATACCGCCAACCGCAGCACCTATCTCAACCAAAAGTTTCGTGTCGCATCCTTGTCACATTTGACACATACATACCAAATTTCAAGTCTCTAGCTCTTACCGTTCTCGAGATATTTTGTTTACAGACAGACACACACACACGGACTATACCTAATGTACGTACATTGTACATGGACTTAATTGTACAAAAATTAAATTTATGCTTTTTTCATGTTCGAGTCCTGACGTCCTCTTCTCAACGGACAACGATACATTACGTAAATTAGGTTTTCGAGGCCGAAACTTCAAAAACGCGGACATTTTGCTCTATTTTAAAAAGGCGGGCGGACGGAGGACAAACGTATAAAAAGGAGGACATGTCCGGCGAAAAGCGGACGTCTGGTAAGCCTAATCCTGATGGAATCTTGACATGTCTCTAAACAAGAGGTACCTATACAGATGCAACCTAACTCGTTGTTAAGCTATCGCTGTCACCTAAAAAAAAAAAGTGTTACGCTAATACACCTGTTCTTATTATATTTTTTTTTCTTTCTTTTCACGAGAAAACGGCAAAAATTATATCAATATTGGTGCAATTTTGATATAATTTTTGGCGGCGCTTGAAAAACATCCCTAAAATGGGCACAAGCAAGAGTGCCTAAATTGGGCATTTCAATATTTTTGATGAAAATCCCCACTCACAATCTTATTGGCTCCAATGTCCTTGAGCGGATTGACAAAGTTGAAGGGCGGCTGTTCACAATAGTAATTCACTTGTTCTGTGAAGTTCTCATAGCCACGAGCCGCACTAGGTAGAACGCCAATGTAGGAACGATAGGCGGCTTGAGCTACCGGGTCCAGGTTGTCGAGTAACATACCGCGCAGATATTTCTCAGGGTCCCGCGAGTCGTATTGCTCGATGTCCACGCCGACTACGAAATATTCACCTGTGAATAGAGGAAGGGAATGATTTTTTTTGTAAAGAGGTTTGTTTTTAGTTTTGGTAAAGAGGTTTTAAAGAGGCTGAAGACTACTGAAGAGGTAAATAGAATAGAATATACCTTATTTATACTACCAGCATAGGGCTGAAAAGTCCCTTTACCCTCGCAGTCTAAACAAGGTCTTATATATTTGAAAATTGTTTGAGACAAAGAAACTTAAGAAAGAAAGAAAAGAAACTGAGGTAAAGAAAAGAAAGAAAGAGGTAAAGAAACAGAGGTTTGATAGAGAGAACTACTCCTAAGGTCTTATTGTCCCGAAACAGTACTG
>NW_007384919.1:0-1545 GCF_000475195.1 Diaphorina citri
ACTTTCATGTAATGATTTAAAATCAAGACTAGAGCCCGTTCTCCCTTTATTCCCAATATAAGGTTTAAAAAAAAAATCAATTTATTGGCCTTGCTCGGCGTAGCTTAACATAGGTGACGCTAAAACCGGTCTTAAAATAACGACGACAAAATTTTGCATCACCATTTCCTGGTAAAAAGACGTGTTCCTGTTCCTGGTAAAAAGACCTTTAATTTGATATATAGGTCGACCAGGTTTGGATAAGTCCTTCTATGGGGACAGAGTAATCTAAGCAGCCCTGGGCGGTGAACATATGAGATGAAATAATTTCGTACGTGAAATCTAGCACAGACGAGGTATCTGGAATATTAGAGCATAGGTATCTGTGCAATATTATAGTTATAACATAGATATCTGGAATGTTATAGTATAGAGCACTGATCCCCAAACTGGGATCCGCGGCCCCCGAGGGGGCCTTGAAGGACTTCAAGACTCCCGGGAAGATCACATACAATAAGCACTGATCCCCAAACTGGGATCCGCGGCCCCCGAGGGGGCCTTGAAGGACTTCAAGACTCCCGGGAAGATCACATACAATATCCCAAAAACCAGTTTTTTTTTGGCTTTATGGTTCTCTGGACAAAATTTGCATCACCATTTTCTGGTAAAAAGACGTGTTCCTGGTAAAAAGACCTTTAATTTGATATATAGGTCGACCAGGTTTGGATAAGTCCTTCTATGGGGACAGACGACACCGAAGCGAATACAATAGCCCGTCCACTATACCTTTTTTTATTACTATCTTAATAATAAAGGAAGGACGGGCTAAAAAGGAAAAAGAAGAAATTGCAATTGGAATACATAAAATATGGAATGTGTTGAAAGGAAAAAGAAGGGAGAGAGAGAGAGAGACAGAAGATAAGGAGAGGGGATATACCTACATAGTGATAGAAGGGGAGGAATATATGTAGGTAGATAGGGGAAAAGACACTGAGAGTTCAAGACATGCTAACTAGGCTGGCATAGAAGACCATTACATTAGAAGAAAAATAGAATTTGTATGAACGCCGTGTAACTATTTGAGTATGCAATGTGCAACATAAGAATCATTAGTGGAGATGTCGACTTTTCCCTTACATACAGAATAATACCACTGATGTGTGTCCATAAAATATGGCAACAAGACTTCCCTTACTCATTTTGTTTATGTTTTTCCAGACCAGTTAGCTTGGAGGGTAGCGCACCTGCCTTGTAACCGCTAGGTCGCGTCGTCGATCCGGCCGTGTAGAAAAGTTTGAGAACCGCTGTTGTAGAGATACCAACATTATCTATTTAGGTACTTGGACCTAGAAGGTACGTACTGAATTACTGACACACGAGGTATCGGGAATATCACAGCGTAGGTACTTGCACATACCTACGTTTACCTATTTATAGGTACTTGTACCTAGAAGGTACGTACTGATAAAAAGCCCTTGGCGACGCATGTGTACCTGCATTTTTTTTAAATATATTTTTTAGAGAGGTTTGATAGGGGGAACTGCTAAGGTTTTATCGTCCCGAAAG
>NW_007384919.1:2822-3457 GCF_000475195.1 Diaphorina citri
TATACCCTGTTTATACTGCCAGAATGAGACTGAAAAGTCCCTTTACTCCCGCAGTCTAAACAAGGTCTCATGTATTTGGTACAAAATAGGTCGCTATTGTCGCTAAGCTTGGAGGGTAGCTTGTCTGCCTTGTTAGCGCTACAAGCCCGAGGTCACGGGTTCGATTCCAATGTAAAGTCGTATGGAACAAGCTAGACGTAAGGTGACGGATAAGTGTTGACCTTTAGACCTCTTACAAAAACACCCTATATGTTTCAAAATTCAGGCACACCCTGTAGCTGTTCTTATCAAGGACGTACCTTGTACGTCAGTAATTGTACGTCAGTATTGGGGAGAATCTAGTTAATATTTCGCCAAGACGTACCTTCTGAAACACTTTGTGTATTGCACAATTTAGGCGCACCCTGTAGGTGTTCTTATCAAAAGCACGTACATGGTACGTCAGTAATTGTACGTCAGTATTGGGGAGAATCTAGTTAATATTTCGCCAAGACGTACCGTTCTGAAAACCCTGTATGTGACACAATTTAGGCGCACCCTGTAGGTGTTCTTATCAAAAGCACGTACATGGTACGTCAGTAATTGTACGTCAGTATTGGGGAGAATCTAGTTAATATTTCGCCAAGACGTACCGT
>NW_007384920.1:0-3457 GCF_000475195.1 Diaphorina citri
ATGTTGGTTCCAAGAGTTTAGTTGAGTAGACATTGGCTCTGAGCTGAGGGGGTAGCAGGTAAGTAAAGCAGATAGCACTACAACATATCATTTATATTATCATCGTAATAGGTATCTAGGCGCACTACCGTGCGCCTAGATACCTATTACCTACCTATAAGAAGTTTACCTCCCTCTCAGAATCAATGTGCTAAGTTATAGCTCAACCACATTCTCCCAAGAAACACCCTGGAACAACAACATTATGGCGTAGTTTCAAAACAACTCTTGGAATGGTGTAACACCCCCATGGGAATTGTAGCACTCAACGTGTTAATGGATACTTGCGGTTAATCCTAGTAGCTCAACCACATTCTCCCAAGAAACACCCTGGAACAACAACATTATGGCGTTTCAGAGTTTCAAAACAACTCTTGGAATGGTGTAACACCCCCATGGGAATTGTAGCACTCAACGTGTTAATGGATACTTGCGGTTAATCCTAGAAACTTAAGTTCAAGTTCAAACTAATAGAAAGATCTTAGCTAATTGTATAATTGGATTATAAACTTATAAGCTAGACACTCTCACTGGGGCGTTCTAATAATACAGTTCTTATCTCATGCAAATTCTATTTCTAAGAGAGAAATAATCTCCCCATTATTTTTAAAGATCTCTTAGTAGCGCTGAATACTCAATATAGTGCAAATGCTGCATTTGCACAAAACCTGTGGCGGGCGGGGCGGTGTATGAGAATGAAATTGCAACAAAATCCAATAACTGTTCCCTGTGCAATAACCACAAATTAGATCCATGTGCTTTTCCTACGCAAAATTACCTCCATACGACTTGAAAGGAAATTGGGTTATCTCTTTCTTCCTCTCTCGTCCACCTCTCTCATTCTTCTCTCTCTCTCTCTCTCCTTTTGTCCTTACCTTCTCTCTTTTTCAAATGCTATCAATTTCCTTTATTACCCACAAGAAAGCATTACAATAAGGAATATTTATGCTTTCTAGCATATTGCATATTTAAAACAATTTTCAGGCGTTCACACAATTCCGAACTGTAGGTACATCTACCTACGGACCAATGGCTAAAACTTTGGATTTAAGCTTTAGCTAGAATGAAATCAAAACTTGTTTTGGCACTAAAAACTGACCATCGAAAATTTTGTCGTATAGGTAGTTTATTTTCTTTACCATACCTAGGATAAGGAAAGTAATCATTGTCACTTATTCTTCTGTAAACATATTATTCGGTATAAAAGTTCTACAATTCTAGAACTATTTAGATATATACCTATACATACCTATTTATAGGTAGTATTGCTTTCCATTTGCTTCGCTTTCCTTTGAGTACAGAGGTGTGACGATTCCAGCTATAACTTTTGTTCATGACACATTTTGAAATTGAAAAAAAGTACAAGTTTCCGTTGCATTTTTCCTACTCGTAAAATATAATAAAATAAATAAAAAGTTACTTTGTTTCCTCGCATTCCTCAAGTATCGGAAGCTTTGACAATAGAACGAGTGATGTGAGTGCCAAGTTTTGAAAAACTTGTTGTTGTTAACGACTTAGGTGAAACCGGGGGTTTTAATGGTCTAACCTCTACAGACCGAGTGTACACATATGTGTACACAATTTTAGAAGTGCTAGATGCCTGAAGAAAAAAAAATTACTCCCTTCATTTCTCTTTAAGATTTCCCATTAGTACATATATTTTGGATATGATATCAACTTTGAGAAGTGTTCTACTAATTACCATTTGCCTACAGGAGGCTTTTTAAAAATGTTATTTTTTGTGTACATTCGGCCTCTATCTGTAGAAAATATTTGCTTTACCCAGAATTTTGATGTATCTTTGCTGGTTTATGTCAACCCTGTACAAGTTTTGCAAAACAAAACAGCAAACTAATTTTATTATTTTAAAGATAACTTGTGTGGGTATATTTCAATTAAAAGACAATTAAATTGAAATAACAATTTAGTTAATAATTATAATAATTAAAAAGGGTAAAAAGAAAAAAATAACATTTTTTGTAATTACTCATATACATATGTAGCTAGTTTTGTAAAAACCAACAACTCATACAAGCCGAACGTACACATATGACAACATTTTTGCAACATGGATTTTCTATCGGAATTTCTCTAGGATAACAACAAAACACATATAAAAATGTTCTTAAAAGTACAAACTTCCACTTGCAAAGTGGTTTTCTCAACTTTTTTGAGTTTTTCTTAATAAATTCCGTCAAATTCTCCTCTTTTTGATCAGCTCTCAATGGATTTTAAAAAACAAAATAAAAAATTCAATTTTCAAATCAAAATGTAAACAAAACTCCAACCACGCACTCTAGTGTACACTTCTTGCACTGCACAAATACCTCTATGCTGTGAATTCCACACGCAGGGCACAAAAATTTCAATTTGAATTCCTTTATGAAGTTTTTTCCCTCTTCTTTTTACTATTTTAAATACCTAGGTATGTCACTTTCCATTTATTTTTTGCTGTTTCTAGAGGTTTTTGGTTTGAGCCCCAGTCAAGTCCTACAGGTAGTATAGGTGCCTTTTTTTCAAAGATGTTATGGTTGGGACCATCATGTTTTTACAGGGGACCGAACTGGATTAATGTGAGAGATTCATGAGTAAGTAATTTTTACTACCCTTCTGATATGAATTTCGGTCCGAATTTCAGTCAATGACTCTACAGTAGGTACTCTACAGTCTCTACACATGCTTTTATCATGAGGCTGTGCTGAAACCTCACAGCTTATCTACACAGCTCATGACTTTCTTAGACCAAATTTTACTGCTCAATCCAAAACAAAACCTACACTAAACTTGTTATTGCCAACATAAAAACTTAATACATACTGAACTTGAACTTTTATTTTACTTGCAAGGTCTTATTAAATCCTTTAATTCTGCTTATATCTGCTGTTCTTTATTATTGCAGTCCCTTTATTCTAGATCTAGAAGAAAAAGAAAATAAACAGTTCGGTGTTTTTGTTTGTCTTGTGTACCTATCTTACTCGGACACAATATTGGAGAGTATGAAGCAGGAAGGAATTGCTTTATGGATGGCTCTTTTAACTTATGCATGGTTCTTTTCTGTTTAATGTTGTTCGATTAATCCTGTTCGGCTCACAGTAGGTACTAGGTATGGTATATTTTTTATTATTTGCTATATTATTTAAAGAAATATTTATTAAGTAATGTTCCAATAAAAAATTAGGTATCACACTCGGAATACAAACATACGTATACATACCTACAATATTTCTCTCTCTCTCGTCGATATCAATATGGTTTGGGGTATTACTGATTCGATATCAATATGGTTTGGGGTATTACGAAACAACAGAGTCAGAGGAATGCCAGATTTCATTAGATAATCCGGATTTTAATTGCCCGAAAAAGGAGTAATTAAATAGATCATTCTAGATTTAATGGGCCTGAATGGGTTTCTTGACTC
>NW_007384921.1:0-2759 GCF_000475195.1 Diaphorina citri
ACTTTGTGTGCCATGTTGAGAAATAGTCACTTTCCTTCACTGGCGTATACCCCCCATCCCCGCAGCTCCGATCATGTACGGGCCCCCAAATGGAGCCCAAAATCTGGCCAAAGGTTAACACATTAACCACCCCTTATTGACCCATAGGAAACCCCCGAAAACGTATGCAATACACCACTTTTTTCCTGAGGGACCATTTCTCTCACATTGAGTGATACTATTGTGTCTCAAAATTATCGACTTAACTTCCCATTTTAAACATTATGGGTGCTATTTTTTCATATAGAGTCAATCCTTTGTACTTTTACCTATTTTAATCCTCAGGGGCTTTACCTACATACTCAAATCCTCAGGGATTACAGTATGTAGATTCTTTTATAGGAGAATAAGAATCCACCCTTAACGATACACGTATTCTTTTTTAATAAAACTCATTCGGCATAACAACAATTCTGTCCTTTGTTTCAGATATTACCACCTGTTTTGTGTGTGTTTACTCTCAGGCCACCCACCAAAAAGTCAATTTTACAATGTATCTCACATGTGAGAGATGTGGCCTCTGAAGATAAAAAAACAAGCAAAACAGGCCATGTCACTCATATATGAGAGACATTATCCTCATAGGTCACGTCTCTCATATATAAGAGACATTATTTCTGATCGGCATTAGGCTATTTTTTGTATCATATGACTTACTTTATAACTTACTTTTTATTTTTCACTTTTTCCATTTGTCACAATAGTCACCAAATACCTAACAAGAAGTTTTGGGCTGGCTTGAACAGTCAGCTATAAAAAATGGGTGTAAAACCTGGGTTATAACTTGATACAAAAGGAAAACACAAGCTGGGGTAACTACCAATTTATTTTTATTTTAATTAATTACCCAATTAATCTAGTACATATTATTTTTTATGCCCCAGAAAGGAATAATAGGTACCAGTTGGTCAGTTCCTATCAACAAAAAGTTTAGGTAAGAGGTATGTTTCCGTGGTGTGTTTGGTGCAAAGAGTAGTTTCTGATTAATTTGATATTTTAGTCATGGAATATAAAAATTAATTTTCCTAGGTCTGTTATGGGTTACTGTGACAACAATTTTGTGGTATACCTTTTCCATACTAAAATTTGTATGGAACTAATTAGGTAGTAGGTACTGAGTAAAATACTTGTAAAGTTTGTTGGCAAACATTGCAAAGCTAAATGATACAGCTTAATCATTTTACATCTAAAGTCATTCCTAGGTTTGTTATGGGTTACTGTGACAACAATTTTGTGGTATACCTTTTCCATACTAAAATTTGTATGGAACTAATTAGGTAGTAGGTACTGAGTAAAATACTTGTAAAGTTTGTTGGCAAACATTGCAAAGCTAAATGATACAGCTTAATCATTTTACATCTAAAGTCAAGGCTATAGCATGAGAAGATTATAATTAAGAAATTGTTCATGGAGGTCAAGGGCACAGAGCAAGCTTATGGAAATTAATGTAGCTTTTTCTGCCAATAAGAAATGAGGTTTTTTAAGAAGACCAGTTGTTTTGTGTACCTTTTGGCTTGGCTCAAAATGCTGCTGAAATAAACTCATTAGGGCTGAAAAAATAGCACAAGCTGAAAAATTGGCCTGTTACCTTTGAAGACAGCTAGAATGGGTTACTTCAGGTACATTTAGCATGGGTGTCAGTAAAATTCAGTTTTAGAGATTTGTCCATAGACCCATATATTAATGTTCTCTGTTTTCTGATTTCAGGGCAAGGAGGTGAAGCCAATATGTCTGACTTTGATTCTGGTAAGATGTTTGATTTTATTTTGTTTGAGTTGAATATAAAACTAAATAGGTACTTATCTTACCTTTATTTTATCTCCTGTGAGGTAAAACAATCTCACCCTCTCCTTCCTTTTCCCATCTCTAACTTTGCCTAGGTCATTTTTAGTTTAATCTTGCCTAGGCTCTTTTCAGTCTAACTCTGCCTAGGCCCTTTTCAGTCTATTTCTGCCCAGGCCCTTTTTACTTGGGCCCTTTTTGGTATTAGTTAAGAAGCCATGACAATGTAAAATTACCACAAAAAGGAGCTATCACAAATGATCAATGACCAGTGTTATTATAGGGTTAGGTTAAATGCAAAAATGAGCTTTCTTCTCCATTGTTCTGGCTTCTGAATAATTACCCCCTTTTTAGTATAACTATCTAGGCCCTTTTTAGTCTAACCTTATATAGGCCCCTTTTAATGTAAACTTGCCTTGGCCTTTTTTTAGTCTAGCCTTGCCTAGGCCCTGTTTAATCTAACCTTGCCTAGGCTCTTTTTAAGTTTATTATTATTATTATTATTATTATTATTATTATTATTATTATTATTATTATTATTATTATTATTATTATTATTAAATAATCACATAAGCCAGCAAAAAATCCTACAAAAGTCACACCAATAAATAACCTTGGTAACTTGATAGGATAATTGACAGCTTACTTACCATGACATTACTTTCTTGCTTTGATCTAGTTTTAAAATCAATCTTACACTTATCTCTGATGTTCTCAGATATGTCCTCACCTAGCATGGCAGACGAGTTTCCTCACATTCGGTATTCTGGGTTTGGTATGGTCACTATTCTGGCTAACCATGTACGAAGACCAGGCACCACGGCCCACCGAGGATCAAATACCATTGTTTGTGTCCAAAGTAAGTGCTCTCATTCTCCCTTTTTTATAGTCCAGAATCCAGACTATTTTCCTTTCTGGGGGGGGGGGGGGGGGAAAAA
>NW_007384921.1:7345-14192 GCF_000475195.1 Diaphorina citri
TTCAGGCTGCCCACACACTATGTTAAGCCTTCGGCTGCATAGCCGCCGGCACCCTATATTAGTTAGATTAGGAATCTATGAAACTAAAAAACAATCGAAGTAAATAGCGTATGCGAGATTAAGCCGAAGACGGAGAGTTCTTGTTGTTTTTGTTTGTTTTGTTTTTTTTTTTGGTTTTGTCATGTTTTTGGTTTTTTTTTTTTTTTTTTTTTTTTGTTGTTTTTTTTTTTAAGGGATGTGGTGTGGATAGGAAGATAACTGGGGGTAAGCGACCGCGGTGCGTCTTATCATGCAAATCGAGCAAAGAAAGAAAGCAAGAACGGGATCTGAGAAAGGCCAGCCGTTCCGAGAACGACACCCTTCATCTATTTAGAATAAAGTCTACCCCCACAACCCCGCCGCAACGCAGATGACGACCTCCGGGACTAGGAGCTGTATTAAGAGAGCGCAGGTAAAGACGCTCGCCCGCCAAGCAAGTGACACGTTTGATCCGCGTTCTACTTGAGGAGGTATTGATAGCGGGGGAGCAGGGGGGTAGGAATATGGGTGATTAAATGAGGCAACGCGCCTACCCAATCAAGCTACTGAGGGCTTCTTCTATATTTAGGCGGAGTCCACATTGTGAACTGACATACCGATTTTTAGGCCGATCCTTCCTTTATTATTACAATAGTAATAAACAAGGTATAAGGGCGGATTTGTATTCGCCTCGGTGTCGTCTGTCACTCTCTCCCGTAGAAGGACTTATCCAAACCAGGTCGCCTATATATCCAATTGAATGTCTTTTTTACCAGGAACACGAAAAGAAAACACGTGCAAATTTGGTCCAGAAAACCCAAAAAGTTCAAAAAAAACCAAAAAAAAAAAACGTTTTTTTTTTTTAATTCAACCAATCAGATTGCTGAAAACCAAGTTTTAAATCGTTACTTGAGGCCCTCTGTGTCTTACACCCATATTTATAGAATATCAAAAAGTGCGTTGCGCTCTTCAAGTGGGTGGTGCGTAAGGGATGTAGTCTCAAGCATTGAGGTTGATCAATTTTGACTTGAGGACTAATCTAAGAACGAAATCCATTCCTCTGTTTCACTAACTTATAGCGTAGTGTTATGTGTTTAAGCCTGTGTAGCGACTGGTTTCTCGCGCGCGAGCTATCTTACCATACTACCCGTCCAAACCAGTCTCTCCCATCCCCTACTGCTTCGTCGCGGTTGTACTCATTGTCCCATCCACATCCACACTCCACTTGTTAAAGGCAAGAATTGGCTCGAGCACGAAATAGTTCGCATAAAAAAGAGCACGGATAGGGAGAGGAGAGAAGAGAGAGAGAGAGGTATGATTGACGGAGAGATTTCGGACCGCCCCTTTAGGAGGAGAGGGAGAGAGGAGGAGGAAGAGGAGGAGGAGAGGAGGAGGGAGGGACGGAGGCAAACACAGAACTTTTTGAAGAGCAAAAAATAATTTATTACCTATTTCAATAAATTTTCCAATTTTACCATCCTTCTCTTTCTATCCTTCCCCTCTCCATTTCTCATCGTTCACTCCCCCCTCCCACACCTTTTTCTTCTCCTTCTCCTCTCCTCCATAAATACACGAAGAAAGGTTTTATGGTACTTTGGTGAGAAAAATTGAAAGCGAAGAAAAAAAGACAAGCTGCTCATGATGGCAAAGAAACACCCTTCACCCTATACGCGGTGGACACCCTCATGTCACTTTAAAAAGGGAAATTGCTGAACGAAAGAAAGGTTTTAGCGGGTTGAGTCCCTTTTTATCTTTGTCTCTATTTGTAAGTTTGTTTTGTTTGTACACCACAACTCTCGAACGGTCTCTGTCCAATTTTGACTCAAACAATTTTGCACAACTATGTTTAGGTCATTTATAAGTTTGCTGAATGGGGGACTACTTCAACCACTACTCTAGACGGTATTCCATTTGTAAAATTTTGCAATATGTTGTAGTCACTATAAAGCTGAATTGATGTTCAATTTTGGACTTAGATCATGCCTCTAGGACTCCGTTAGGATTATGGGGCACTTTCACTTTTGTGTTATCAACTCAATCACCACTAGTTTTAATTAGGGCGCCTTACACAACTTACAAATGGACCTTTGAGTGTTTTTTTTTCTTTTTTCTCTTTGTAATCTTCTTTTTTTCCAGCCCACCCACTACACTTGTAGAAAAAATATAGAAAATATTTTCCGAACGAAAAAATATAACCCACTCCCGAGGTAAAGAACGGAGAAAAAGTAGAAGAAGAAAGAAGGAGAGGAAGAAAAAGAAACTGGAATATTCGAAAATTGGGTGAACCGATTGATATGCCGTGTTTTCCCCAACGGTGCTGACGTCAAGAAGAGGACGAAGAGAATATATAAATAAATGAAATAAATAAGAAGAAATAGAAGAATATTGGATAAAAATAAAAAGAAAGGCCCCTTGGGAACTAAATTTCGCCCCTCCTTGCCCTCTTCCGAAGGAAAATTATTTGGACACAAAAACTCTCTCGTACTTTCACCGCTCCTCTTTCTCGGGGGGGAAAAAATATAATCAAGAAATATGAGCAAAGGTGATTGACAGCAAAAAGCACAAGGCCTTACTCAGTAAGTCAGAAAAAAAAATCAGTTTTGTAATAGGGTCGAATAGAGGAAACTGTAACTGCTAAGGTCTTATCGCCCCGAAAGCGAAGAGAAGAAGAGGAAGGCAGGAATAAGAGAAAACAGCCGTTCGAAGAATGAACCTTATCTGTTCAGGTCGAAAATCCGCCCCCGGACTGGAAACTGGAATCGAACACGCACAGTTAGCCCAGTGGTAGCTTGCTTGCCTGCAGAAGGACCCGGGTTCGAATCCCACCATCGACAAAAATTTGTACTCGTTTTTTCGATTGCAAATATTTCAACGGGTTAAATTTCTGGTACTCTCGTTCATCCAGCACATAAATGGGAAGAATTGTGTCTCTTCCTCTTTGGACTTTCAACTTTCCTTCGAAAAAGCTTCAAAGCTACATCTTTTTTGTTCGGGATTCATTTTTGAGAGAGCACACGATTCAATTTAGGAATAAAGGGACGTGTGTATGATAGAATATGTATATTGGTCCCCATAAGATCCTCCCTATACGGTTGTCAGCATAAAAGTTTCATTTTGAATTTCGTTTCCACGTGACCAAATTTTCAAACGTAGAAGGATAGATATAAAAATATGGAATCCTGCAATATCGAAATATACAGGGTGGCATCCAACTCTCAAATTTGAAAGAAGCGTGTGAATCTCTGAGTCACACAGTATGTTTGAAAAGACAGTCAAAATTTAATAATTATTAGGTAGGTAATATCAAAAGGAATTTGTTTTAGACTGCGAGAGTATAAAAGGGACTTTTCAGTCCTATTCTGGCAGTATGACTGGGTATAAACAAGGTATATATTCTATTGATTCTATGCTATTCTAATTTAGCTTATTGCTGGGTTTCAAAAGATTCAATTGTCTGAAATTGTTTGAAAATTCGTTAACTAATAATGGGTGTATGGGACAGTTTCAAATCTAGACATGTAGAATTCAAATCTAGAGGAATCTAAAAAAAGTTAACTTTTTTTCTCATTAGAATGAATACGAGAAAGAGAGAGATAGAGAGAGGGAGAGAGAGAGAGAGAGAGAGAGAGAGAGAGAGAGAGAGAGAGAGAGAGAGAGAGAGAGAGAGCTGAGTAATTTGATGAAAATACTGGGGAACCTAGGGATAGAGAGAAGAAAATAAGTTCAAATAAACTCGAAACTTAGCTAACTTTACTTATTACAGCAAAGCTACCATGCTTTAGTCTTTTTAGAATTATAGCAAAGTTCCTAAGTTAGAAGAAAGAAAAATGTATTCTACTTTATCTTAAGAAAAAACTTTTCCATTATCTCTCCTCTTCAGTCACTGAGACCAAAATTGACATAGGAGAGAGAGAGAGAGAGAGAGACAGACAGAGAGAGACAGACAGACAGACAGACAGAGAGAGAGAGAGAGAGACGATTTCTGCCCAGGGCGAAATTTATGACTGTAAACAGGACGGTAAGTTTCGTCAGATTCTAGGACAATAAGACCTCCGCTGTTAGAGCTCCTGTCAAATCTAACTATCGCTAGGCCGCGGGTTCGATTCCCGCCCGGGGCGGATTTTATCCTGATGAGATAATGTTCGTTCTCGGAACGGCTGGCTTTCTCCTATCCTGTCTTCCTTCTCTCTTCGATTTCGGGACGATAAGACCATAGCAGTTACAGTTCCCTCTGTCAAACCTCTTAAAAAAAAAAAAACCTACGTCAATAGTTTGAAGAGACGCCCGGCATAAATCAACACGGAACAGAGTTTTGATGTTTTACTAAAAAAAAAAGGAAGTAAAAATTGACAGATCATCAGAGGATTTTATGAGCGGATGCTTGTTGTTGTTTTATTGGTTCAAGTTGGATTATCAAGCATCACGTCACATCATAAAGAATGACATGGCATTACTTACATAGGGTTCTTAAATCATTATAAAGTATGGTAATACATAGGGTCCCCCTAGGGACCATAGGTTTATCTTAAAGGACGGTACCTATATTATTTGATTTTGTTTTGTTCTTCCAGATGTCATCACCTGATGTGGAACCTGTCAGTAGACGCCCTACCGTACCTCCGCCACAACCACCTCCTTCCGCTAAAATGGTAAGTATATGTATCTAGGTACACACAGAACTTACTGCTAATTACTACCTAATAATGAGTCTGGCTAGGGGACATTAAACAGGGAGAAGACTAGCGTCTGGCTGTGGGACTATAAACAGGGAGGAGAACAGCTAACCCTAACCAGCCAGTGCTCTCTTTCTCCCTTTTTTTATAGTCCAGAATCCAGACTATTTTCCTCTCTAGGGGGAAGAGAAAAAATCATGTAGAGTTATATGAGTTTTTCTTTCGTTTAAGGGAGATATTTTCATACATAGGGGCCTGTGGTAAAAACCATAGAATATGCTTTGACAGCCAAGGTGTTGAAGTTGAAAATGCATATCTCCTTGGTGTAACCAGTTGTTTTTTTTTTTCTTATAATAGGAAAGGAAAATACTTACCCTTGAGTTTGGCCCCATGGATGTTCTACTGTTTAGGTGATGTTTTAACCTTGCTGTTTTTCAGGTGACCATTACGAACGGACCTCGGTGGATCTCGTTCATATCTCACTGGTCCCTCTGGTCGGTGTACATAGCTCACTTTGCCATGAACTGGTCCACCTATATCATCATGCAGTGGTTACCAACCTACATGTCGAGCTACCTGGGCGCCAACTCTCACAGTTTGAGCTTCACGGCCATGCCCTATGTATTGAACTCACTCTTCTGCATAGGTAGGTACCTACCTAAATTTTCATTTTATTTTTTGTTTGGAACTATAAAGATGTGTCCACACATTCGCGATCCCGTCTGAAACCGTACACTGTCTCGAGAACATAGATGCATCTCTTAACCTCGTCGAACGACGGGGTTGACTAAGTGTGGACACAGCTTTACAATGGACTAACGGAGGTCTTATCGTCCCGAAATAGAAGAGAAAGGATGGCAGGGTAGGAGAAAGCCAGCCGTTCCGAGAACGAGCCTTATTTGCTTGTGATAATGATAGAGTTCGCCTCTGGTGTTAATCGAAGCCGCTACCTAGTCCTTTCAAGGCAGGCGCGCTACTTACTTTCCGAGCTAACGAGGTGGGAATGTACATATAGGTAGGTACATTTTTTTTTCTATTATGGGGACCTCAGCGGTAACGCGCTTGCTTACCATGCAGAAGGTCGCGAGTTCGATCCTACAGTCGAAATTTGCACTCGTATTTTGATTGTAAAAATTGTTTGAAGGGGTACTTCTAGCTTGTGTTGACCCAACACCTGAATGGAAAATTCTCAATAGAGAGAGAGGGAAAATAACTTATGGACCTTCGACTTTCTCAAAGTTACCGAGATATCCATCAAGATGAAGAAAACTTCTCTCTATTTCAGTGGCGGGCCATTTCGCAGACAACTTGGTGAGTCACAGCTGGACTGTGTTGACTGTTAGGAGACTCATGACCAGTATAGGACTGATAGGTCCCGCTGTATTCCTTATCTTCTTCTGTGCAGTGGACAACCTGTTGTTTGCTGTCATGTAAGTAGAATAGAATGGAATATACCCAGTTTATACTGCCGATAAGTAATGAATTAATGATTGACTTATTCATAGAAGCTTAACCCGACCCTGAGGGCTGTTTGCCCTAAGGGTCGGAGTGGGCTTTTTTGTGCGAAGTTAAGCTGATTATATACTCCTCCTAGGTATTCAGGGGCTCGAAGGAAAATAAAGGGCTCCCAAATGTAGTACTATATTAAAAACATGTACCAATAATTTGGAGCATCTAGCCTAGCCCTACTCCCTATTAGTAGTTCATGTAAGTAGTCAGTAAAAAAAAAGTGGTTCGAATCTTTAACGGAGTTTTCCTTTAAATTGCCTGTGAGTTTCTTTCTTTCACCTTCCTTACTATTAAATTTTGACCCTTTTAAGGCCCCGTATTCATGCTGAATATTAATTATTTCAGATTCATCAGCATATCAATGGGATTGTCAGCATTTAACTCGGCCGGATTTCTCGCTAGTCACGCTGATATAGCTCCCAATCATGCGGGCGTTACCTTTGCTATATCCAATACTCTGGTAAGTTACTTATGCGAAGGCCAGCCTAGTTAGCTTGTTTGCACGTATGCCTTGTAAGCGCTAGGTCGCGGGTTCGATTCCCGCCCTCTGTGGATTTTATCCTGACCGCATAATGTTCGTTCTCGGAATGGCTGGCTTTCTCCTATCCTGTCTTCCTTCTCTCTTCGATTTCGGGACGATAAGACCA
>NW_007384922.1:0-3455 GCF_000475195.1 Diaphorina citri
AGAGACAGGAGCACAAGGAGAATAGGTACAACTCGTGAGGTGACCAGGCTCATGCTTGACTGAGGGTAGATTCTGTGAGGACAGACAAAATGAAAAAGGGAAGGGGTTATTGGTTATTTATATTGTTGTTTAATATTTGTATTTACCTTAATAAAGAGTGATATTCTAATGGTGGGTCCAGACATGTGCAATGCAACGTGCAAAGCATTTGCATTGCACGTTGCACGTAAAATCAAATCTGACGAATGCGAACGTTTTTCATGTATCCGAGACATTACATTTTGGTTTCGCGTTACGAAAAAGTTAGGTATAACCGTATAACCTCATATTTCAGTGGAAAAACTTCATAATCATAATATCCAGTTAGGTAGGTAGGTAACTACTTTCATAACTATGCACCTAACGTAATTCCCACTCCTACTTACGTAGTTTTAGGTCAGGGATTTCCAACTTCCCTGTGTATGCGGGCCACATAGGCCACATTGGCAGATACTTCGCGGGCCACATACACAGGGGAGCATGCCCGTATCCAGGATTTTTTTTGAGAGAGAGGGGGTGTATGCTCCATTTTCGGAGAGTATACACCCCATAGAAAAAGAACAAAAATTAAGCCCAAGGGGGCCCACCCTAAAAGCTTCGCGGGCCGCTAGTTGGAAATCGCTGTTTTAGGTTAACTGCTTCTTTTTACTCATTGTAGTTAATGTAGCAGTTCTTATTATTTCTATGAACGAGCACATCAGTTACCTTGCAAAAGTTTTCTATTACCTTCTTATAATCCCTCTTTTACTGTCCTCTCTTTCTCTCTCTCTCCCCCCCTCTTTTTCTCTCCCTTCCTCTCTTTCTCTCTCTCTCTCCCCCCCTCTTTTTCTCTCCCTTCCTCTCTTTCTCTCTCTACCTCTTTTTCTCTCCCTTCCTCTCTTTTTCTCTCTCCTTCCCCTCTTCTATCCCTCCCTGTCTCCCACTCTTTCTCTTTATTGCCCTCTTTCTTTCACTCTTTTCTAATCTCCCCCTCTTTTTCTCTCCCTTCCTCTCTTTCTCTCTCTTCTTCCCTCTTCTATCCCTCTCTCTCTCTCCCTCTCTTTCTCTTTATTGCCACATATTTCTCTTTCTTTTACCTTTATCTCTCTCCCTATCTCTCTCCGTCTCTCTCTCTCTCTCTCTCCCTCCCTATCTCTCTCTCCCTCTCTCTTTACCTATTCTCGAGAGAACATTTGAAATTTAAACATTTTGGCAACAAGTTTTTTTCTTCTTCCTTAAAAATTTACCTTTCTTTTTATTAAAATATTATTTTTGGAAGACGAAAAAAGAAAAAAAAAGAAGAAGAAGAAGAAGAAAGAAAGGTGTTTAAGTACTTGAAACTTTTCGGAGGGAAAGCTGCAAGAAGTATGAAAAATTCAAGCGGCTAGATACCTGTACCTTATATACGAGATACGAGTATAGATACTTATAAGTGCCTACAGGGTAGTTTTTTTCAAGTTTAGGTAGGAATCTTGGAACCCCTTTCGCATTACTTCAATGCAAATTCTTTTACATATAATGAATTACATCGAATCCCACCATCGACAAAAAAGTTGTACTCGTTTTTCGATTGCAAATATTGCAACGGGTTACTTTCTGGTGTTCTCGTGTTGACCCAGCACCTAAATGGGAAGTATTATTGTCGTCTTTAATAACCCTGTCTTGCACACTGACATTTTTTCAGAGGTTTGATAGAGGGAGCTGAAACAACGGAGGTCTCGTCCCGAAATCGATGAGAGATGCAGGCCAGGATAGCCTTTTTTTTCTGTTCATGCTGGGGTTCGACTCAATCGAGCCTTTGGAAGACCCGTACGGGACGCTATTCCGAATGAGCTCTAGTGTCACGTAACCACTAGCTGCTCCATATCAGTTTCCAAAAGAGAACCGGTTCCGTTTCTGAAAAATTCTCCAAAGGAAAATACACCTTTACTGAGGGTTAACTCTAAAAAATACCTTCTTATTCTCGAGAGAACATTTGAAATTTAAACATTTTGGCAACAAGTTTTTTTCTTCTTCCTTAAAAAATTACCTTTTCTTTTTATTAAAATATTATTTTTGAAGACGAAAAAAGGAAAAAAGAAGAAGAAGAAGAAGAAGAAGAAGAAGAAGAAGAAGAAGAAGAAGAAGAAAGAAAGGTGTTTAAGTACTTGAAACTTTTCGGAGGGAAAGCTGCAAGAAGTATGAAAAATTCAAGCGGCTAGATACCTGTACCTTATAGAATACGAGTATAGATACCTAAGTGCCTACAGGGTAGTTTTTTTCAAGTTTAGGTAGGTAGGAATCTTGGAACCCACCATCGACAAAAAAATTGTACTCGTTTTTCGATTGCAAATATTGCAACGGGTTACTTTCTGGTGTTCTCGTGTTGACCCAGCACCTAAATGGGAAGTATTATTGTGTCTCTTCTCGCCCATCTGATGAGAGGCATACTACGGGATGGGTATGCTAGGACACAGACCACATGCGTCTAATGTAGCAGTTGTTTCATTGCTACGAAATAAAAACGGCCGTGAAACGCTCATCTTTAAAAAAAAAAATATCTGATACCTTCATAGGTAAGCAGACCAATAGGTAATTTTATTACTGTAAGTACCTACCTACCTACTTATTAGGGATCTATATCAACTACAATCATCTCTTTACAAGTAGGTACCTGAGTCCATAAATAGATAGATATTTATGTTATTTACTTAATTATGTATCTAACTATCTTTTGAGTAAGAAATGACCTTTGGAATTTCCTTGAAACCCTAGATCGACCATCATCCTTTTTCAAAAGCTTTTTTTCTTACCTTCTTCAAACCTAATTCCCTTCTAAATAATGACCCCTATCAATAAACCCCCATATCTCTCTAGCTTTTTTCCATCTATCGATGTTTATGTATCTACCTATGTTATTTTGTTCCCGATATTTCAAACTCTTGCAATCCAATCTGCGTCATTAATATAATCTCTTGAAATTTGACCGTAAATCTCTTGATTGCTTTAACGCGGGTATAACGAAACTTGATTAACCTTCAACGAAACCTCTTTGCCTTTACTTTCCTCTTTTTTTTAAGTGCTTATTTTATACTGTTCCATTTGGGAAAAGGTGCAGTAAAAGCAGGAGGAGGAGAAGAAGATGAAGAGGTCGAAAAGGAAGAGGGAAGGGAGAAAAAGAAAAATTAGTAAAAGAAGAATGAGAGAAAGAAGAACAAGAATCTCTCCCTATCTCTTTCTCCTCCCCTCCCTCTCCCTCTTTCTCTCTCTCTCTCTCTCTCTCTCTCTCTTATTCTTCCTCTCTGACCTCCTCAACCTCCTACTCTTTTTCTCTATCTCTTACACTCACTCACTCTCTCTCCCTCTCTCTCTATTTCTCCTTCTCTCTCTTTCTCTGATTGTTAGCAAAAATTTCTCTCCCCCTCTCTCTCCCTCTCTCGGTCTCGCTAAGTCAGCTA
>NW_007384923.1:0-1116 GCF_000475195.1 Diaphorina citri
GTACATAGGTATTCTTTAACTACGATCGAATAAACTACGGGCTAAAAAATTCCCGGAGGGACGGGCCCAGCTTGTTTTTTCTCCTCCTTCTTCTTCGTTTTCTTTTTCTCCTCCTCCACTTTCTCTTCTCCTTTCCTCCCTCCCCTTTTCGTCTCCTAATATACTTTCTACTTTCTATGGGTGTGATAGATATACTTGCTCTATTCAGTGTTCACACTATATCTTGATGTGGTTTCTCTATGTAGAGTATATCCATAGATATATTGGATCGTGTATCGTATGTACCTATGTACTTACTGTGTCATAATGCAGCATGCATGGGTTGATATTGGGTTGACACATGCGTTTAAATTATGGGGCATGGGCACGGTTAGTGTTTTGGGCCAAAATTGAAACTTTGCATCTAATACTAAGCCCTTCTAAACTGGATTAGGGTTGGGACATCGAGACGAAAACATCGATGTTCGATACATCGATGTTTTTAAACTTCGATATATCGAGTATCCGATGTATCGTAATCAAAAACATCGATGTTCGATATTATCGGGATTTCGATGTTTAGGTGCATTTTATTTAACATCTAACCGCTAACCTCAGCGCGGTTCATTCAAGGTCACTACCTCCCCTCACATGGAAGTGTGTTTATGACGTGAGGGGCGTTAACCACTTTTAGGTTTACCACTTCCCCTCTTGCCATACTAAACCAAGCTCTCGACTGCGGTTAAGAGTCGCCATTTTTTTCGCGGTTTAGACACGCCATTTTTTCTCGGTTTAGAGACGCCATTTTTCTGGTTAGCTCAAATCTTTTGTTTTTGTTTTGGTGTAAATTAGTTTTTGGCTTTTTCCCTTGCCTTATACCTCCATGCAATTAACTTATCATCTGATAAAGGATGATAAGGCTTTTTAAAGCTTACGTTTTGCCGCGAAAAAAAATCCCGCCAACAAAAAAAATATTCAAATATGCGAACAGCTGAATTTTTATCAAGAGCTTCCCATCTTCTCTACTAGACAGCGCCAGTGCTGCCAATCTTTGATATCAGCTGATTATCCCCACTACGAGATTTTTACCCCCACTCTCGAATTTTCGGTTCTTGGGTTAAATGTTAAATAAAATAC
>NW_007384923.1:2190-3455 GCF_000475195.1 Diaphorina citri
CAGACACACCCCCCCCCCCCCCCAACAAAAAAACTATTTTGCATCAAATGAAAAAAAGAACAAATACCAATGAAGTAATTTGAAATAAAAACATCTAAACTACAAACTAGGTAGGTACTAAACTACAAATAATTCGTTTTTGAATCCGTGTTACTAAAAATCACATGCTAAAAGGCTGAAAAAATACCTACTTGACTCGTGGGTTTTTGTGTGTTTCGTACATAACTACCTATCTTTTTAAACTTTTTTTTTTGTAATTTTTTCTGTTTATTAGTTAGTTCCCGTATTTTCCATAGATTTGGAAAAAAAAAAACGGAACAAAGGTGTGTTCCGGCGGAACATTTGATTTTTGACAAAAATACGGATTGTTCCGGGAAATAACGTACGGTTGGCAACCCTAGTTATGGGATAAAGAAAGTAAAAATGGGCAATATTTTTCGCTACAAGGATGATATTTTTCGGCTCACTTCTCCTGTCTCGACCCATCATCGCAATTCACACAGAACATTTAATTTTTTCTCTCTCCTAATACGGGCAACATCCAGGGTTGCCATTTATACAAACGTAACAAAGTTTAATATGTTTTACAAGATTATGTTCACTACATTAGTTCAGGATGAGGTTTCCTTTCAGCTTTACCAAGGAGGTTGTAATCTTCTGGACGCTAGCGCCCCTCAACATTTGAATTGTTTTAAATCTCTCAGGGGGGGGAATAGGGGTGGTGTGGTCGGGGGCAATAACTTGTTCTTTTATTTGCTCCCCAGCGTCGGGGAAGTTTATTCGTGCGTGGCCTTTAAATTTTATTTCAACTTGGAATCTTGGAGGTTTTGTCGATTTGTGTGTGTAGATCTTGAAATTTTTGAGTCTCACAAGGTCGTTTGACGTGAAATTTGTTCCAATTTGGATTATAGTAAGAGACAAACTCCTAATCCTAATAGGTACAAACCTAATTATCATGAAGCTATGTTTCCCCGGTAATGCTATTTTTAGTTGCGGCGGTGAAAATTGCGAGTCAATTTGACGATCAAGTACAGCAATGAAAGTGTTTCATTCAGTGTTGTTTCATAGTAACTAAATATGTGATTCTCCAACTTCACCTTTTGCTTAGCAGACAAGCATCTCCCCAGGCCTTGGCAGCTCTCCTAGTATTTTTCTTTGCAAAGTTTCCCAAGGATTTCAGGTCACCGAATAACCCCCAACCTCCGATAAGCCGAACTCGAAAACCCTCAAATCCCTTTGAAAAAACTCCCCAAGTCCTCTTTCTG
>NW_007384924.1:0-3453 GCF_000475195.1 Diaphorina citri
TTTGGCCTCTCTGGTTTCAAACAAAAGAAGGTCGAAAAAATTCTGTTGAAAGAGAGTGAAAGAAAGCGGACGAGAGAGGAAGGGGGGGAGGGACAGAAAGAGAGAGAGAGAGATAAAGAGGGAGAGAGGTTCTACTAAGCTATAAACGAAAGAAAGATACAACCTTTCTTCTTCCATCAGATCTCCTGAGCGGAATTCCCTCCCTTGACCCAAATACAGCAAAATACATGATTGTAAAATACCGAGATGCATTTTACAATCACGTAAATCTGAAAATCCCTCCCGCGAGGTAAGTTTTTTCCCTCATTTCCCAAGACGTAAATTTCCCTCTGAGTAAGTTTGTCCCATCACATCGTCAAATATAGCGGTAAGTTTTCTGTTTAACTTTCCCCGGGTAATCCGGGAAATACTTTTTATTCTTCAATATTTATTTTAATTTCAAGCACCAAAGCTTCGACAAACAGAGGAGTACAAAAGTTATTTCTTCCCCTTCTTTGTCCCAGATATCTCCCACCCATTCCCACCCCGGATACCTTCCTCCTATCTATTCCTACCCCGCCTTTCCTCCCAATCACCCTTTATCCCCAGACTTTCATCGAGCTTTTGATTTCTTTGTTTTAGAAAAGAGTACAAAAGTTATTTCTTCCCCTTCTTTGTCCCAGATACCTCCCACCCATTCCCACCCCAGATCCCTCCCTCCTATCTATTCCTACCCCACCTTTCCTCCCAATCACCCTTTATCCCCAGACTTTCATCGAGCTTTTGATTTCTTTGTTTTAGAAATGCAAACAACAGGGTGATTCCGGAAGTCCCTGGAATTATTGCTGGAATTACCAGAGGAAGATAGTGGTAAAATTGGTCTACTGGTTAAGCCCTACGTCACTACGACCTGATAAGATCTTTTGTGGCTTAAAGGAAAGGATTGGATTTACTATTACAATTTGTAGATGTAGTCCCTGGAATTATTGCTGGAATTACCAGAGGAAGATAGTGGTAAAATTGGTCTACTGGTTAAGCCCTACGACCTGATGAGATCTTTTGTGGCTTAAAGGAAAGGATTGGATTTACTATTACAATTTGTAGAGATGTTGGTTGAATCAGTTTTGGTTCATAATCAGGAAATTGTGGACTTAAGTGTAGGTGGGGAAGCTACCTACCAATGCCATTTTTCCAAACAAGGGATTATAATTCCAGGAATAATTTCTCACTTGACGTAATAATATGACGGGAAAATATTCCAGGATTGGTCCTATAAATTTATTCTCAGAATCTCAGATCCCATTTTGATATCCTGTAAGTAAAAATTAATATTTGTATTTGTGTATATCTTTGTGTCATTCCTCTTATACAAATTCAACATTTTCAATATCAACCTGGGATCTCATAACTTCTTGATGATTCTAATGATTTTTACCTCCCATTACTTCCCCATGAACAACTTTTGCTAATGCTTCCCATTTTGTTTGGGATGTAAGTCGCTCCCTCCCCCCCATCAAACCCAACTTTTGTACTTTTTCTCTTGCAAATATTCCTCCTTTCTCCTCATTTCCTCTGTAATACTTTATCTTTCCCATATTATTCCCAAACCCAACTTTTGTACTTTTTCTCTTGCAAATATTCCTCCTTTCTTCTCATTTCCTCTGTAATACTTTATCTTTCCCATATTATTCTCCCTTTATCTTTCCCTCCTACTTTTCCTCCCTCTTTTATTTTTCTTTAATCTACTATTCCTATTTTCTACCCTAGAATCTATCTATTTTCTACCCTAGAATTTATCTATTTTGTACCCTAGAATCTATCTAGAATATGTAGATTATTATTATTTCTGAACAGACCTTTGTCTATTTATGTATATCTGGGATCGTAAAATACATAGGTAACAAACCGAAAAGTTTAGGTTGTAACCCGAATATTAACATTATTAACTGAAAATATTACGGTTCATTTTTATTCGGGTACCTCATACCTACCCGGAGAAAATCATCAGCCCTATAAAATAAATTAGGACTTCTTCTTATGAACGACCCTGTATTATTCCTATACAAAACACCCACCCTGTAGGTATATGCACACGTTCCAATAGTTAGTTATAAATAATAAGTAGACAATACCCACAACGGAAGTTAAAACCCACCCATCTATAGGATTGGCTGAAATCCTGGTAGACCAATTTAGTTCAGAAAAAAGTAAGAATCAAATAGGCTTGTTGGATTCTATAATTCTATTTTGTGAGACGTTAACCCTATTTGTTGGGGGTTAACGATGTCCATCGCCGAAATCACACAAATTTTACCCCATAATGTATTAATCATAAACAAGAGCCATTTTATAATCAAATCAGCAGCAATCGAAGTGACAAACCATTGGATAAATAATAAAAGTAGACAAGTCTTTATTCAGCAATATCATTACAATGAATTACACCGCCCTCTGTATATTATCAGCATTTGAAAAGTACAGCACACACATTTCTGTTACCAATTTGTATAATAGCAACTGGGTGGGCGGGGGAGGGGGGGGCATAATATAGGGGTGATTGGAATAATTTTTGGTTTCTAAGAATCAAATAGGCTTGTTGGATTCTATAATTATTCTATTTTGTGAGACGTTAACCCTATTTGTTGGATGTCCATCGCCGAAATCACACAAATTGTACCCCATAATGTATTAATCTTAATCATAAACAAGAGCCATTTTATAATCAAATCGGCAGCAATCGAAGTGACAAACCATTGGAAAAATGTGATCCGCGGAACTATTGAGAAAGGGACATCTCTCAAGAGAGATCAAAATTTGAGGCTAGAACCATTTTAACAGAACAACAAACCAGAGGACCCAACAAGCCTATAAACAAGAGCCATTTTATAATCAAATCGGCAGCAATCGAAGTGACAAACCATTGGAAAAACGTGATCCGCGGAACTTTTGAGAAAGGGACATCTCTCAAGAGAGATCAAAATTTGAGGCTAGAACCATTTTAACAGAACAACAAACCAGAGGACCCAACAAGCCTCCCTGAGCACCCTGAACAAAAAAGACAAAGCCAGATTATGAAGATGGTCAAAGATAACCACGATAGCCATAAAACATCTTAATTTGTTCCCGAAGATTTATCTCCAACAAGACTACCACGACACAAGCACACCTAAACAAGAAGCCCAGCATAATAAACATGTTTCCACCAAACTGTCCAAAAACTGGCTGATTTATAGTCAGAAGGAAAGTACACTCGGAGAGAAAAAAATAGAGAAAAAACCAAAAACATGTTTATTTGATGAGGTCATTTGTTATAGCCGTGGATAGAGGATTCGAAGTCCCTCCTAAAAGTGGCTGATTTATAGTCAGAAGGAAAGTACACTCAGAGAAGAAGAAAAAAAACAAGCGGGGCCCGTCCCTCCGGGAATTTTTCGATCTTGGGTAAAGAAAATCAGTACTTATGTACCTACCTAATTT
>NW_007384925.1:0-3427 GCF_000475195.1 Diaphorina citri
AAAAAAAAAAAGAGAGAAACTCATGTAGGTACCTAGTTAGGTATACACCGTTAAAAATATGTAAATGTCTAAAAAAGAAAAAAAAAAATCTCCTCCTCCTCATATGTCTTCTTCTTTCCTTCTCTCTTCCCTTCCCTTCTTCTCTTTCTCCTTTTTTCCTAGTATCCACATTTAAGGATAGGCCAGGGTCAAGGGGAGGGGGAGGGAGAAAGCTGTTAGAGTAGGGATTGGGAGGTAAAGGACAGAGGGATATTTGGGTAGGACGACACGGAAGGATTAAGCGTTTATGGTCAGGATTTTAGGGCTGAAAAGAAGAAGAAGAGGGGATGAAATTAAGGTGGAGAAGAGAAGAAGAGGGAGGAAGAATTGGAAGAGGTAAAGGGAAAACTGAAAAGGTAGGAGAGACCGAGAAAGCAGCGGAGGGAGGGATTTAAAGAGAGTGGATAGGAATGGAGGGAGAAAGAAAAAAAAGAAAGGAAGAGAGGGAAAGAGGAGATTTATGAAAGGGAAAAGAAGGGATTGAGGAGGGAAGGGAGAGAGAGAGAAAGAAGGAAGGATGGAGAAGAGTTGCAAGAGAGAAAGAAAAAGGAGGAGGAAAAGGAGGATTATAAGAGGGAAAAGGGAGGGAGAAAAGAGGAAGGAATTGAGGGAAAGATAAGGGAGGCATTTCAGCCACAGGCAACAGATGTTTTGGCCGTTCTTCTGGCGAGTAAACACCCCCATGTTTCCACCCCAAAGATTTTCCTTCCAGAATTTCAGAACCCCCCCCCCCCGCCCGCCCCCCCCGGCCCTCTCTTTCTGATGTCTCTTTTCCTATGAGTATAGGTACTTTTGAACCCACTTTTTGCAGCAAGGATCTCTCTCTTTTACTCCTCGTTCTCTTCCGCTCCTTCTCTCCTCCCTTATAACTTTATTTTTTTTTCTTCTTATTTTTGTATTTTCCTGATTTTTCTTCTCCTCCGTTTTTTCTTTCTTTATTTCTCTTCTTCTTATCCTCTTTATTTTTATCCCCTTTCTACGCCTATCTCCTCTTTCTTCTACTTTTTCTCCTTTGCCTCCTCTTCTCCTATTTCTTCCTTTTCCCTTATCTCTTCCTTTTCTCTTTTCCACTGTATTCTCTTCTTCTCCTCCTCAAACACTCTTTCCCCTCTCTCCTCCTTTCCTCCCGTCTTACATCATACCTCATACCTACATACATCATACCTCATACCTACATACATCATACCTCATACCTACATACATCATACCTTCATACCATCTATTTACTAAGTGCTTTAACTACAAGGTCAAGGTTATTCGCGCTAACTCCTAGTTTAGACTAGGTGTAACTTTGATTATTTTATTTTTTTTTCTTCCAAGTTTAACTTCAAACTTTAAAGTGTACTTTTTCCAATCATTTCGTCCGTGTGTCATAGAGTGCCTAACGAAATCAAGGAGACTACAAGGCGGTAAGGTAAGAAACAAGATCTTCCACTCAACCTTACCGAATTCCATATTTTAGACTGCAATAAATTTCATGAATTCTCTAATACTCTCTATTAGTCTAGAGGACCTATCTACATACATAGGTAGATTCAACCAAAGCATTTAACATTGAAGAGAGAAATCATTTCAAAGTCATTTTTAAACCTATTCACCGTATAGAGCAGCATCTATGCAGGTCTTTAGGTAGGTAGGTAGGTCATCATCATAGGGCTATCAGTTGTACAACTGGTTTGCTGCAGTCTTCCATTCTTCTTTTTTTCTGCCAATCTTTTCACTTCTTCATAAATATTCAGATTATTCAGTCCTAGGGTAAGGTCTTGATAAATTGTTTGCAGCATTTCAAAAACAAAGAACTTCAACATTTTAAGCCTACAGTTCTGAAAATGAACAGAAAACTGAAAAGATAAATATGCCCTATCTAGTAGGTACCTTATATATTGTGTATGATGGAACGTGTGTAAAATTTCCGAGAAATAAAACAAAAAATCTGGTGTGAACATCACACGACTTTCCTTATCCTATTGAATGATGCTTATTTGAGTGTTCTTTTACCCTAACTTTTACAATATCTCTAACCGTTTTGTCGCTATAGCTGAAAACCGCCAAAAAACGGTCGAAATCTGTCCAAAAGCGGTAAAAATACCGCCAAGCGCAGCAACCATCTCAAACAAACGTTTTGTGTTGCATCCTTGTCACATTAGTGAACCACATACCAAATTTCAAGTTTCTAGCTTATACCGTTCCCGAGATATTGTTAAATTACACATAAGCAGGTATGCGTATGCTATCTTAATAAATCAAAAAATTAGAGAACCTTTTTAATTTTCAATGGAAACGTAGAAAAAGATATAATATTTTTTGAAAATAAGAAACAGCGAGAAGTTATACTATGAAAATAGCGCGATATTCGACTAAATTGTTGCATATTGCATACACAGAAACATGTACATGTATGTCTGTCTGTTACGGCGCTGTTACTCTGATGGAACTTTTGTTGTTGTCTTTTCACGAAAAAACGGCTTGACCGATTTTGATGAAATTTTTTGTGGTTGTTGAGAAGAGTACTGAGGTGACATAGGCTATTTAAATTTGTCATATTCCATCCCGATTCAAAATGGCAGCATCTTAAAGTTATGACTCTTATGCCACGCTGATCCCGTACAAAGGACGGGTCAACCACTAGTTACTACATAAATATGCTACCATCGCTACCTACTTATTTTTTCATTTTCTCTCTGACCATTTTTCTCTCTGAAAAATCTTCGGCGTAGGGTCCTTTGACCAGCGAGAAATTATTAAACCCTTCGGGGTTGAATACCTCGAGTTTGGACACCACTGTTTTATTGTTTTTGCAAGAGGTAGAATTCTGAACATTTGGACTTAAAACATATTAGGTAATATTTCGAGTAGCTACCTATGGCTTTGTTGTGTACGTGCTTATAGCTTTTATTTTTCAGTGCGGAATCCAAGAGGCAACCTTTTTCGGCGTGCTTTTCCTCACGGGGACCCCGAGGGGCCTCAACACCTTTTTTTTTTTCTTAGAGAGCCTTTCACCCCGGCATTTGAATTAACATGGGTAACTTCAAGGGCCTCAACACCTAACCTAACCTAAACTAAACTAACCTAACCTACATTGAAATGGGGGAAAATAATCGAGTTTCTATACTGTATCCACGAGTATTTTAGTATGTATGATATATGTACTAGCATCTATGCATAGTATGTACAATATGTTACACGTGTAAAAATGTAAATTTTAATTAACTTTTATTTTTTCCTTTCTGACAAGGACCTGTAGGTAGTAGGTATACAAAACGTCTTGTTTGAACTTTGAGCTCCTGTAAGCTTCGTGTGTGCTGATGCTTTACAATATTTATTGTAAGTAGGTTTATGTCTACTGAAAATTATTTGCGGTGGTGTGGGGTGAGCTTTTCAAAGAGGG
>NW_007384926.1:0-3452 GCF_000475195.1 Diaphorina citri
TGTAGCAGTTTTAAAAGGAAATCACTGGGTAACACATCAAATTCCTCGTATTACGGACAAATTTTTTTTTCAGTGTATCTAACTCCTTCTCTCTCTCTTTCTCTCTCTCTCGTTCTCACTCCGTCATGCGTCTCTCTCATACATATATTACTCCTCTCTCTCTCTCTCTCTCTTACACATAATATACATTATCTTTTTCTCTCTCTCTCCTTTTAGATATATACAGATATTTATATCTAACTCCTTTTCTCTCTCTCTCTCTCTCTCTCTCTCTCTCTTTCTTTCTCTCTCTCTTACACACACTTTTTCATACTCTCTCTCTCTCGCTCTCAAATACACTCATAGTCCTTCTCTTTTAACACAACTAATTATCTCTCTCTCTCTCACACCAATGGGTCAAACAAATCTCAATGGACTTCCACTGAAATAATACTACATAATATTTTTTGAAGAGGTTTGACAGAGGGAACTGTAACTGCTAAGGTCTTATCGTCCCAAAATCGAAGAGAGAAGGAAGACAGGATGGGAGAAAGCCAGCCGTTCCGAGAACGAACATTATCTGTTCAGGATTAAATCCGACTCGGGCGGGAATCGAACCCGCGCCCTAGCGATTACAAGACAGACGCGCTACCAACCAAGCAAACTAGGCTGGCTAATAATCAAATCAAATTAATCTCAAAATCTCAAATTCTTTGTAGTAAAGCAGAACCTTTTCATAACTTTTGCGGATATCACAACATTACTAAGTGCCTCCTTTGCAATCAATTTCCATGTTTCAATAATCTTTTTACACTGGTAATGCCGCCACTGGTCGCTACTCGATTAAAGTAGCTACTCAATTGTCCTCACGAGGCTAAGTGCTCCCTGAACTCCAAGCACAGAGCCGAAAAATATCACGGCCCCGCCGGGAATCGAACCCGGACCTCCTGCGTGCAAGCCTATAGTGTGATACCCACTCGGCCACGGAGGTTGCTCTAGGTGCTCTAGGCTGGCTAATAATAATAAACCAGGGGACAAAAGCAGGTCCTTACATCAGACAGTTTTTTTTTCCCGATATTAAAATTGGATCCCCAGAATGCCTTAAGGACAACAGGGAATAGATCAGTTGCGCTTACTTGGGTGATATTTCAAAGTCATAGAGCACGAAAAATGAGGACCAACGGAATTTTTCTTTTTCTTCTACGACTTCTAGATCCCGAGATAAATCGATTTATAAAATACCGGTAAATCGATCGTGAAGTTTGACGTCACGGTATATGCTCCCGTAGGCGATGACGTCATAATTCATGACTCCCGCTTCGTTTGTTTGTGCGCAAGTGTTTCTGCGCATTTTGACGTGAAATCTGACGTCACAACTCTTTGAACTTTTTCGTTAGAACGGCAATTAAAAATTCAGAATCCTCAGATTTGGATTTTTCACAACTTTGTACGTAGAAATCGACCTTTTATTAATAATATTTTCCCAATATTGCAACTCCACCATTTCTCTTTCTTCTTATCGTTCCATCTCTTTTTCTCTTATTCCCTTCTCTTGATCTTTTTTTCGTTACTTTTTTTTCCCTTTATCATTTAATCGTTCTCTCCCTTTCTTACTTTTTTTTATCTCTGTCCCTTCTTGTATTCTAACCTTTCTTACAGTTCTTTTCCTATTAGCATATTTATTTCTCTAGCTCTCCCTTCCTCTCTCTCTCTCTTTCTCTCTCTATCTCTCTTTCTCTCTCTCTTTCTCTCTATCTCTCTCTCTCTTACAGATTTTCTCTTATCCTTTTTGCATTTATCTGGCATCTTTTATTTTCTTTTGTTCGAGTTAAATAATCCGTTCAGCCTAAAGAACAAAGATTTCTGCGGAATACCCAAACATCCATTACAAAGACTCGCTACTCGCTGGTATTTACAAAGACTTTGCTAATTAAAATGCAAACCTCGTCTAGGATTATCTTGATTATTATTTTTATCCTTTTAATCTTTTATCCTTTCTTCTTATCCTTTTTATTATCTTTTATTCTTACATCCTTTGAATTGTTTCTTACTCTTATCTTATCTTCTTCTTTTTTGACTCTATTTTGCCTACGTTCATTCTTCCTACTTGATTTGATGAGTTTATGCACGACATTCCAGGTAGTTATAGGTTGGTAATTATTTGGTCTGGCTTTGGGACCTTGAACAGGGAGTAGACCAGCTTTTAGGCTGACTGGGGGATTATAAACAGAGAGCATACGAGCCCGAAATTTCCCTTGCTGAAGAAATTGCAAAGGTTGAGTGTGAAGAGCATTCACTCGTAAATTTTTTGAAGCCCAAACCAAATGTCAGCTCAAAGCAATCACTCTAGTTAGGGCTGATTGAAAAGGAAATTTAATTTGTAATGTAGGTACCACCCTGTACCCTCCCGGATATTTTATTCAATGTTTATAATATGTACCTATGTATTATTAACATTGAATATTGCATAAAATGTACATACGAGTATTGCATTCTAACTTTTTACTTTCCTTATCCTATAACAGGGATTGCCAACTTCCATGTATATGCGGGCCACATGCTACAAAATGCTACATTGGCATGTACTTCGCGGGCCACATACACAGAGACTTATAATGAGGAAAATAAGGTATTCGACATTTTTGATTGTCACTTTTTACTTTCCTTATCCTATAGGAAGGAAAGTAATGTAATCGGGTCAAATTTTCGATGGTCAGTTTTTGGTGCCAAAACACGTTTTGAGGTCCCTAGAGCCAAAATCCAAAATTTCAGCCATTGGTCCGTGTGTGTGTCTGTCTGTAAACAAAATATGTATCTCGAGAACGGTAAGAGCTAGGGACTTGAAATGGTATGTAGGCCACAAATCTGACAAGGATGCAACACGAATGATGCAACTTGGTTAAGATCAGTGCCATGGTTGGCGATGGCAGCTTTTATGTGGTTTTTGGCATAATTCAATAGGATAAGGAAAGTCGTGTGATGTTCACACCAGATATTTATCACCAGGAGGACGAGAAGGAATATTTTGAAGGAAGGATAAAGTCAATATGTGAAGGTCAATATGAACATTGTGAAGAATAAAAGGAGAAGAAGAAGAAGAAGAAGAAGAAGAAGAAGAAGAAGAAGAAGAAGAAGAAGAAGAAGAAGAAGAAGAAGAAGGAGGAGAATGACAAGAAGAAGAAGAAGAAGAAGAAGCAGAAGAAGAAGAAGAAGAAGAAGAAGAAGAAGAAGATGAAGGAGGAGGAGGAGAAGAAGAAGAAGTCCTTCTTTTAATTCAGAAGGGAAAATGAAAAGGAGGAGGAGAAGGAGGAAAAGAAAAAAAAAAGGAGAGAAATCAAGAAGGGGGATGAAAAGAGGAGACGAAAAGTAAAAGATAAAGAAGGAGAAGTCAAAGAGAAGGAAACTGAGTATATAAGAGGAAGATAACGCATTTGGGCGCAAACAATTTTGAGAGGATTTTTTTTTTTTTTTTT
>NW_007384927.1:0-2252 GCF_000475195.1 Diaphorina citri
TCTGTAATATGGCTTCCTAAATCGCCAAAATATCAATTTTTTTGAAAGTAGCACACCTGAAAACATGGAATTCAATATTTTATTCCAATATATTGGACTTTTTTTAAGGATTTCCCTATAGTAGCAGCATATCCTGAAAACGGGATCGACCGTTACGGGATTACGGTACATCCTAGAAGAAAAGTGTAAATGTATAATATTAATATGTAGGAAATAAAAATACAAACAGCTTTCTAATTCATTGTTTCTAGAAAAAAATTACCGGAAACGAGATATTGTAAGAAAACCTCTTTTTTAGCCGCCATTTTGGAGAAATCATTACGGTACGGAATTACGGTACATCCTAGAAGAAAAGTGTAAATGTATAAAATGTAGAAAACAAGAATACAAACAACTTTTTAATTCATTGTTCTTCGAAAAAATTTACTGGGAACGCGATATTGTGAGAAAACCTCTTTTTGGCCGCCATATTGGAAAAATCATTACGGTACGGGATTACGGTACATCCTAGAAAAAAAGTGTAAATATATAAAATGTAGGAAATAAAAAAGCAAACAACTTTTTAATTCATTATTATTAGAAAAAAATTACTGAAAACGAGATATTCTCAAAAAACCCTTTTTTTGCCCGCCATTTTGAAACGGGATCGACCTTTACGGGATTACAGTACATTCTAGAGAAAAAGTGTAAATATATAAAATGTGGGAAATAAAAAAACAAACAACTTTTTAATTTATTGTTATTACAAAAATTTTAGGGGAAAGGAGATATTGCGAGAAAACCTCTTTTTTGGCCGTCATGTTGGAAAAATCATTACGGTACGGGATTACGGTACATCCTAGAAAAAAAGTGTGAGAATATAAAATGTAGAGAACAAAAATATACAGCCGGACACAGCATCGTACGGGTAGGGCACATACGGAGAGTAGTCTACCCGCTCTTCTCTGTGTTATGAAGGTAAATCCACGACCAGTTGTGCTCTTGTGTCTTTTTATTAGCTACTTATAAACGTAGCTTTGTGTCATTGTTTAAAAACAGCTACCACCATACGAGTTGGGTCCTGGTGTGACTAGAATTAAATCGTGTCACGTCCCAGAGTCGCGCTTAGTTGATACATGGCATTATCGTACTCACGAAGATTGTATAGTTGGATTATCAACTTGTTAAAGCGTAATACTTCAGTCGACTTTTAAAATTCAAGCTAGTGCTCGATTGACCCCCCGGCGCGTACTCTCTGACCAACGGACAAGGGCGCACTATCGACATGTGACCGGGACTTATTCTACAATGCTAAATATCCTTATAATAAACGTAAAGCGATAGCTGTGTTAACTAGTAATTACGTAATCATGTCTAGCAATCATATGGATAAGCATTCTATCGATACAAATTTCCTTAGATTGCTTACCCCAACGTTTCCGGCCGTATCGTAATGTTGATAGATCATCATCCTGATACATGGAAACATCTGGATAGACCTAGGGACATACCAACCATAAAAGATAGAGAGGTAGACAGAGCTTAGTGCATAGAAAATGCTTATAGGGAACCAGTTTTTTTCTCGCTTTTTTACATTTTTAATATTTATTTTTTTTTTTGCTTATTGATAATTACACTAATGTTATATCCCTAGTTTTTATCACTTTAGGCCAGAACCGGCATTCTGATCCAACGGCGACCGAAGCTATTAGAGATATCGTGTAGTCTTTAAAGTAGGGATGTCTCAGATTGTCTACTCGCTTGTGCCGACCGAAACAGGATTGGGATAAGATGGACAGTTAAGTACAATTAGCCAAGCTGCTGGGGATGAGCTTGGGATGCAATTTTTTTCATTTTTATCACACCCACCGGGTTGCAGTGTTAAAACCGGTTTTCGACGTAAATAAGTCCCTTTCGTGGTTTAAAACCATACCTGGAAGTAACCCTTTTATACTTTTGAAAATCCTTCCCACTGTGGTTTTTAGTCCGTGTGTTTGTTTTACCGCCGGGAAAAAAGGTTTTACCGCCGGTTTTTGCCCCTAAAACTATATAGAGCAAAGGGCCATTGAAAAAAAGATTTTGTTAACTTAAATCTTTCAAAAATATAAATATAAAGGATGTAAAAACATGTAAATGTGAAAAAAAGATCCTACATGGCATTTAGGGCCAATGGCATTACTAAAAAGTTATACCGCCGGTTTTTCTCCAAAAAGAGTGTAATAGAGCAATGAGGCCATTAAAAAAAGATCTTTGTTACTTAATCTTTCAACAAA
>NW_007384927.1:2571-3452 GCF_000475195.1 Diaphorina citri
GGCGGGAATCGAACCCGCGGCCCAGCGCTTACAAGGCAGACGCACTACCAACTAAGCTAACTAGGCTGGCACGCGCCATCTTTGAATTTATAGATTGTACCTATAGTCCTTTTGAAATTAGTATAGGTAAGTTGATCTTACATATAGGATATATGTAGGTATCTAGGTTTTTGGGAATCGGAATAATATTGTAAATGGTAAGTGTTATAGAGGTAATTTTGTCTGTTCTTATCAGGGTTGTAAGGAAAATTGAGGCGCTTGTATTAATTTTGTTGTGTTCGACAGAATTACAGACAGATATTTTGTCAGTGTTGTTACCAACATTGTAAAGGTGAAATGAATGTTTTCTGACTACATCTAAATCGGGCGAAAATTACCATTTCAAGTATAAAAAGTTACCCCAGTAAAACGATAAAACCCCATATTATATCCATTTTGTCTTTGTCCAACCGAAGGTAAAACGCGAAATTAGACAAACCGTCAACTGTTTTGTCCAAATTGTCAAAATAATTAACATGTACGTAACCTCGTCTCAAGAAACAATAATAACGTCAAAATAAATACCATACAAATAAGTAAACCCAAAGTAACAAAATTATACCAAACGCGGGACAAAATATTACCAAAGTTAACCGAATAATACCAATCTAAGGTTTTTCAATGGGAGGCTTTCCCAACACATCCGCTTACCGTGAGAGATCCTAATAAGCAGGTACCTAACCAGCGACCAGCGTTACTATACTATTGTACTAACGCTGGTACTACCTATTGGTAACCAACTAACCAGCTAGACCAGCGCCAACACAATGGATATACTCAACCAGCAATTAAAATACAATGGAAGATGCGTCATTTTCGTCGTAAATTGCAGGCCAGATGAC
>NW_007384928.1:0-3451 GCF_000475195.1 Diaphorina citri
ATTGTTGCAATTGAGGTAAAGGTCTATTTTTGATAAACTCTCTCCTTTAAAATGCAGAGGTAGCTCTAAGTTCAGAAAATTCCAGAACAGGTAAGGTGGATATCGCCTTACCTGACTTTGTTTCACTGTCGGAGGAAGTACTGTGCAATATAGCTTCCCCTTTTAAAGTTTCTCTACCATTGCACATGTGACATGTCTGGCAACAATGCCTATTTTTTTGCTGTCACATTGATCTGGACACACTATAGTTAGCTAGGAGTTAGGAGGATATAGCGTGCCTGCCTTGTAAGAGCTAAGTCGAGTTTTCTATTCTCCCCCCAGGCCGAACTTTATCCTAAATAATAAGTTAATTCTTGAGGAGTTAGGAGGGTATAGCGTGCCTGCCTTGTAAGAGCTAAGTCGAGTTTTCTATTCTCCCCCCAGGCCGAACTTTATCCTAAATAATAAGTTAATTCTTGAAACGGCTGGTTTTCATAGACGGAATGTAACTGCTAAGGTCTTATCGTCCCGAAAGCGAAAAGAACAGCAAGACAAAATAGGAGAAAGTCAGCCGTTTCAGGAACGAAACTTATCCGTGCAAGATAAAATTCGCCCCGGGCGGGAACTTGGCGCTTACAAGGCAGACTACCCTTCAATCTAACTTGTCTGGCGTACCTACCTGTTTAAATTTATGGGTAAGAAAAATTGTATAAAGAACGCACCAGATTTTTTTTTTTTTCTAAAGATGAGTGTTTTACCGCCGTTTTTATTTCGTAGCAATGAAACAACTGCTACATTAGACGCATGTGGCCTGTGTCGTAGCATGCCCATCCCGTAGTATGCCTCTCATCAGATGGGCGAGAAGAGACACAATACTTCCCATTTAGGTGCTGGCTCAACACGAGAACACCAGAAAGTAACCCGTTGAAATATTTGCAATCGAAAAACGAGTACAAACTTTTGTCGATGGTGGGATTCGAACCCGGGACCTTCTGCATGGCAAGCAAGCGCGCTACCACTGGACCAACCGTGCCCCCTAACCAATAGTATTGGTTGATGCTCAAAAGGGGCTTTTCGGGCCCAGGTAAAGAAGACTTTTGACTGCGCAAATGAGCAACTGTAGTACTTACGAGCTTCGAAGAAAAACAGCTTTCTAGTGACCCAAAAAACACAACTCCGACCCAAACTTGTGACTTTGCTGAAAAATGAAAAGCTCATCCCTAAAAGGAATTTAACTAAAAAGAAAATGAGATAGTGGAATGATAGACACTATGTTTTCACTTCACAAAAACCTTGAACGTGGACACTGAAGGGCTTGAGAAAAAAAAACGCTTGCTGATGCCTACCAAACCACAAAGTAGATGGAAACCTTGTTCATTTTGTACAACACACAAGACACGTTATTGTTTACAAGGAGTTATTATGTAATTGTTAAGGTTGTTTTTCTGAAGAAAGCACAACGGAGGAATACAGTAGATAATTATAACACAATTTGCCCGTCTGAGATATGTAGGACTGAGGACTGACTAGAAAAAAAGGTAAGAATAAATTTACCATATTTAAACAGAACGCAGTAATTAAATAAATATTTTGTAGGTACATAATTCAAGGAAAATAATAGAAAGTAAAAAAAAGACAATATGTGGCTTTGTCCTATAACAACCAGAAAATGAGAAAGGTATCCTCCGTTGGCTTTTGTTCAAAAAAACTCAGGAAACAGAAGAGAATGGTAAGGTACGCTGGCAAAAACCTAATGGTTACTGTAAAAAATTTGTACATTAATATTTGAGAGGATAGGACAAAAAAGATGCTCAAAAAGAAATTGGAATTCAACTTTTCCCCCGAAAAAAGAGAAAAAACAATGAAGCAAAACAGTTTTTTTATGATAATTATGTTCAAACAAACTGTCTACAGCGAGTTTTTTCTACTTGGAAAAAGCAGAAAAAGTCAAAAGTTAGTATCTGAGAGTGTACAAAAATGTCCAGAATAGCCCACATTTTTCTATACGGGTTCTTGGAAGTTGAATTAACAATTAATTCCATTTCTACAGGGGTTCTTGGAATGTTGAAAATTGGAAACTAATAATTCAAGATTTTTTTCCCCCAAACTAAGGCCATTTTTTGGTTTACAAATAATTGAACTCTCTCAGTGGTTGATAAAATTATGAACATTAAGTGCATTCCAATAATTGAAAACATTATTTCGGAGGATTTGTGGCGCAAAGTGCCAAAAAGTTATGACCAGCTCTACCACAAACAATCAGCATCATTAGAAATTTCACTAATCCGAGGTTTTCTAGGTAATCAATATAATCATCCAAACAAGACTCATTAAAAAGATAGTATAATTCTACGCTGATTTAAAGGCGTTTTCATTTGCAAAGCTTCTTTAAATCCAATTATTTATTTATTAAGGACTCTTTTTTGATATGATTGAAAAATCTCTCAATCGTGAAATCTTCACTTATGTTATTGGTGGATACCCTACATAGTATCGGTTGAAAGTTGATCAGACTATTCCGACATTAAAGGCTAAAAATATACTTCGAATTACTACGTATGTATAGTAATAGGAAGTAAAAAATAATAATTCTTTCTTTTTTTTTTCTATAATGCGCTTTAACTCTGGAACAACAGGTCGTTCGCGATTTAAAAATAGAAAGTAAAAAAAATCTACTTATTTTTAAATTGGGTGTTTGGTTGACAAGCAAAAAAAATAATAGTAAAAACAAAATAAAATGAGAAAAATCCCAGGAAAAGGCAAGGAATGAAATTCAGATAGTAAATACCCAATTTATTATGATGATCTCGATGTTTGGATCTCTCCAAATAGATTTCCAAAAAATATGATCATCAAGATGTCATAAATTTGACCTATGAAATTCACGGAAAAATATCTAAAATCATTTCCGTTCTAGATGGTTTCATTCATACAAAGGTGAAACCTTTTTCTATTGTTTTATGTTGCATTTTTTTTCCTCATATATTTTTACAAAAGAATGTCTTGGTAGGTCGGTAAGACCCAAGAGAAGGGATTAATATGTTTCTTTTCTTCACTGTTTATTTTTTTTTTCTCGCCTCTTTCTTTTCCCCACCTGTTTCTCTTCCTCACCTGTTTTTTTTCTCATCTGTTTATTTTTATCACCTGTTTCTTTTCCTCTCACCTGTTTATTTTTTTCTCATCTGTTTCTCTTCCCCACCTGCTCGCCTCTTTCTTTTCCCCACCTGTTTCTCTTCCTCACCTGTTTTTTTTTTTCTCATCTGTTTATTTTTATCACCTGTTTCTTTTCCTCTCACCTGTTTATTTTTTTCTCATCTGTTTCTCTTCCCCACCTGTTTTTTTTTCCTCACCTGTTTCTTTTTTCTCACCTGTTTTTTCCCTACACCTGTTAATTTTTTTTCTCACCTGTTTATTTTTTCCCTCACCTGTTTCTTTTCCTCATACTCTCCGCGTGTGGACTCTTGATATACTG
>NW_007384929.1:0-3451 GCF_000475195.1 Diaphorina citri
AAGGTAATAAGTTTTGTAGTTACCTATTTCATAACTTTATAACCTAGGATGTCTAATATAAACATATTTAATAATAAACAATGGTCAGAACCATAATCAATCTAATAGGCTAAAAATTGATATCAGACAATGAGATAAAGTTATGAAATAGGTAACTACAAAACTTAAAATATTACCTTTATATGATACAATGGATGCACGTTCCGGTTTTGATCTTATCCGACTCGAGTTTCGTCCATCTCCGTGGACTTTTTCAAGGAAACTGACGATGATGGCGGTGTTATTTTTGACAGTGGTCAGTTGGTGGTGGGGGCACTGTCCCATCGTTCGGCATCAGCTGTTCACGAGCTCTTCTATACATGAGATAAGGGACCGTATCAACGATCTCGTTGATTTTTTTTCCCGCTCTGGAATATTGCTTTTGCTTAATGCAAGAGTAAACCAAGTTAAAATCGTATTGTGATCCTGAACATAAAGGTATAAACTTTTTTCGACCTTAAATAATCAACAGGTGGAGTGAAAGCCTTTGTAGAACTTTGTATCCTGAGCTCTTCTATACATGAGATAAGGGACCGTATCAACGATCTCGTTGATATTTTTCCCGCTCTCGAATATTGCTCTTGCTTAATGCAAGAGACGAGATTGCTTAATGCAAGAGTAAACCAAGTTAAAATCGGATTGTGATCCTGAACATAAAGGTATAAACTTTTTTCGACCTAATAATCAACAGGTGGAGTGAAAGCCTTTGTAGAACTTTGTATCCCTTCTCCCCTTGTAATTTGTAATTTTACCTCCCGACTCCCGAGGCCTAACAGGTGGTGATGATTTTACAATAATCCTACAATATAAAAATGAATTAATTATTTTTTAATTACTAAAATATTTTTATGATATTTACTTCCCTACATTATAAATTGTATTTTTGTTTTCTAGTTTTTAACCCCCGGTTATATTGGTTCATGTTGCTTGGAGACAATGAGCGAACATTCTCAGAGGTTAATGAACAATTTAGCATGAACTTGTTGACCCGGGTCTAAATGTCGTGTTTGGTAGTGCCTGTATTTTTATTCTCATTGTATTTTAAGTCGAGCGTCCCTTTGACCTGTTCCCGAAGGAAACTTTACAACTTTGCATTAAGTAATATTTTGACGTCACAGAATTTTGACCATTAGGCCATTTTCCAGTATTATAATGGTTATGAATGTTATGATTCTCCCAAATATTTTGAGGTCACAGAACGCATTTATAAATGTTAATGCAATGTTTTTCTTCTGTAATATTACGTTATTAAGTAGGTAATAGCTTTTGCAAAATGCAAAGTTTTTTTCTGGAACGAGGGCATTGTCTAGGAAGGTTTCTTTGAATGTGCGCATTAACTGCCATTGAATCTCTTGCAGTTATTTTTATTATTACCTCCATCATTCCAGATCTTGGTCATTCTCGGGACATTCTCAGAGGTTAATGAACAATTTAGCATGAACTTTTGTTGACCCGGGTCTAAATGTCGTGTTTGGTAGTGCCTGCATTTTTATTCTTATTGTAGGTATTTTAAGTCGAGCGTCCCTTTGACCTGTTCCTGAAGGAAACTTTACAACTTTGTATTAAGTAATACTTTTATGTCACAGAAACTACCAGTATTATAATGGTTATGATTCCCCCAAATATTTTGAGGTCACAGAACGCATTTATAAATGTTAATGCAATGTTTTTCTTCTGTAATATCACGTTATTAAGTAATAGCTTTAGGAACAAGTGTTCTTGGATACTACATAAGTACGCAAACATTTATTTTTATCTACAGAATGTCCTGAGACAAACTAGTTTATCCTGAAAATGGGGGGACTCTCAAAGTTTATAGGTAAGGTTGCAAATTGAGACCACGTAGGCACTACATTTTGCCTCCTAACCGCTAGCGCAGGGTTGATTTCCGCCCGGTGCGACCTTTATCCAAAAAAGATGGTGTTCGGTCTACTATCCTTTCTTTCTTCCTTCTCTCTTCGATTTAGGGACAAAAAGAACATAGTATAATCTCAATTATAGTTCCCTCTATAAATGCTTCGTTCATTAGTCTAATTCTGACGGGCAACACAGTAAAAACATTCCAGTTACTCGATATACATAATCGTCCCACATCCTATTTAGGAACCTATAAAAAAAATTCTAGCATATTTGCAAGTCCCCTCTCACACTAGGTAGGATGAGTAGGATTTAAACTGTGATAACATCAATTTACTTGACTTGAATATATGTATTTCAAGTAAATTCAACCTCATTTTGTGAAGTTAGTGACATTTCATAAGTGTAGACGACAAAACGAAGTCCATATTCCGCCCGAATGTATTTCAAGTAAATTCACCTCATTTTGTGAAGTTAGTGACATTTCATAAGTGTAGACGACAAAACGAAGTCCATATTCCGCCCGAGGTGTAAATTGGTCATTGGTCATTGTTTTTTTTTTTTGTTTTTTGTTTTTACCAATGGTCAATCGTAACATTTTTTTATAGGTACTAGTCAAGCATAGGACTAGAGCTCATACTCAGGTCACGTGATAATCACATTTCTCAGTCATGTTCTGTTCATGTCATGTCAAACTAATGTCTGCATCCCAGGGCCCAAGCCCAAGCAACACAAAACCAAATTCTAGCAACATCAATTCGCTATTTACTACAGGAGAGGACCAAATACACAAGCATAGGACTAGAGCTCATACTCAGGTCACGTGATGATCACATTTCTCAGTCATGTTCTGGACATGTCATGTCAAACTAACGTCCGGCAAAGAAGACGAGGAAAAGGTAGCGCGTCATCAAATCAATATTACCTTCCCTCCTTCCCTTAACCATTAACTACTTATTAAGAAATCAAGCAAAATAAAATAGCAAACAGTATGTATAGCATGTGCGTATAACTCATAGTTAGATAACAAACCCTCTTTTTTAATTCCATTAGATAACAAACGAAATTAAGATGAAGTGCCTACTTATGCGATCCAAATAGTTGCCTTAAACCCGTTAGGTACTTCAAACTAGCAAGTAAATAAATAACTTGTATCACTATAAAAAAAAGAAAAAAAAAAAAAACCTTTCGCCTCATTTTTCTTCAATCTTCGATCAAAATCTCTCTTTCTCGGCGCGTCAATATGTTATGATTATGACGTATTAAAATTCTTGTTTACTTTATTATTTAATTTTTTCAATGCTAAATAACATGTTGTCTACACTACACGCGTTATTGCTACAAAAACAATAACGCGTGTCTGTCTTAATAGGAAATATTATGTAGGCGGATTTTTTCCACGCTTGGAAAACAATGGGCAATTTAATGGATAAATAGAGTCAGACAAATACGTAACCGTGGATAGCCCGTCTGCCTTGAAAGCGCTAGGTCCAGGGTTCGATTTCCGCCCGGGGTGAACATTATCCGAAACAGATAAGGTTCGTTCTCGGAACGG
>NW_007384930.1:0-3450 GCF_000475195.1 Diaphorina citri
GCTTGAGGTAGTCAGAGAGAAGGGGTTAGTGAAAGAAGAGATCGCTAGATCTTGTTCACAGAAAGAGGGCCAGTGGAAGAGTAGTTACAGCTAGTGAAAGAAGAGGAAGGGTTAGTGAAACGCTAGAGAGAGATAGTGAAACATCAGAGAGGGGTAGTGAAAGAGTAGGGAGGGTTAGTGAAAGATGAGGGAAGGTTAAGTATTGTGAGACAATTGGTATTGGTAGTGAAAGAAACAGGAAGTAGGGTTAGTGAAAGAGTAGGAAGGGGTAGTGAAACAGCAGATAGTGAAACAGGATGTAGGGCTAGTGAAAGAGAATTGAGGGTTAGGGAAAGAAAACCCTAACAGGGAGGGAGAGGGAAGTAGAAGCTTTTTACCTAGAGGGGAATTGAGAATGAGAGATAAGGGGAGGGGGAGGAAGTTACTTGTTTAAAGGAGAAGAATAGAGGATAAAGTAAATTAGAGAAGGGGAGAGAGGAGGAAAAGGTATTTGAATAAGGTAGGGGAGGAATAGGATTGGAGGTTTTTTACCTTGAGGGGAAAGGAGAAGGAGGGATAAGCGGAGGGGGAGGAAGTTACTTGTTTAAAAGAGAAGAATAGAGGATAAAGTAAATTAGAGAAGGGGAGAGAGGAGGAAAAGGTATTTGAATAAGGTAGGGGAGGAATAGGATGGGAGGGGAGAAGAATAGAGGATAAAGTAAATTAGAGAAGGAGAGAGAGGAGGAAAAGGTATTTGAATAAGGTAGGGGAGGAATAGGATGGGAGGGGAGGGGAGCATTGATTACGTTCGATTCATCTGTTTGAAACAGAAAGGAAATAAGGTGGAGGAGGGGAAAGAGAAGGAGGAGGAGAAAAGAGGAGGAAGGGAGGGGAAGAGAATGTTTAAACAAATGAGATTCATTAAAGTTTCTCTCGTATCGAGTTTTTAGAGGATTGGAGGGGAGGGAGCATTGATTACGTTCGATTCATCTGTTTGAAACAGAAAGGAAATAAGGTGGAGGAGGAGAAAGAGAAGGAGGAGGAGGAGGAGAAAAGAGGAGGAAGGGAGGGGAAAAGAATGTTTAAACAAATGAGATTCATTAAAGTTTCTCTCGTATCGAGTTTTTAGAGAGCCTGAGCCTATGTGTTATGCATGTTTGTACTGAGGGGAAAGGAGAATGAGAGATAAGCGGAGGGGGAGGAAGTTACTTGTTTAAAGGAGAAGAATAGAGGATAAAGTAAATTAAAGAAAGGGTGAGAGGAGAAAAAGGTATTTGAATAAGGTAGGGGAGGAATAGGATGAAATGGGAGGGAGCATTGATTACGTTCGATTCATCTGTTTGAAACAGAAAGGAAATAAGGTGGAGGAGGAGAAAGAGGAGGAGAAAAGAGGAGGAAGGGAGGGGAAGAGAATGTTTAAACAAATGAGATTCATTAAAGTTTCTCTCGTATCGAGTTTTTAGATCTCTCTATCCTCTCCTAATACCCTCTCCTTCTTCCCCTTCCTTATCCTGCTTCTCATTCTTCTTCCTTCCTCTTCTTTCTCCCTATCCTTCCTTTTTCTCGCCTCCTTCTCCTCCCTCTTTTCTGTCCTACTGCTCTTCCTGTTATACTCCTCCCCTTGTTTTCTACTTTTTCTCTCTCCTTCTCTTCTCTATTTAACTTCTTCTTCTTCTTCCTCTTCCTCTTTCTCCTCCTCACCCTCTTTATTTAACATCCATGTTTCACAAGCCTTTTGCCGGCGTTTTCAGTTTCTACGTTTATTAGATTCCGTTTTAAGAGAGAGAGAACATGAAAGAAAAGAAGAAGGTGGGAGAGAGAGGGAGGGGGGGGAAAACAAGAAAGAGGGAGAGAATAAAGAACGGAAGGAAGGAAGAGTGACAAAATATAAAGGGGTAAGAGAAAGCAAAGAGAGTAGAGAGAGAACACAAAAGAAAAGAAGATCGTGGGGGGGAGAGAGAATACCTAAAGAACGGAAGGAGAGAAAGTGAAAATTAAGAGAGGGAGGAAGGAAAAAGATGAAAGGAGAAGATGAGGGAGAGAGAAAGAAAGAAAGGAAGAAAGAAAGAAAGGAAGTCAAAAAAAAATAATAAAAGGGGTAGGAGAAAAAGAGACAAACATACTTAATACATAGCAAGAACATTTGGGAAGAAGGAAGAAAGAGAAGAGGAGAGGGAAAAAGAGAGAGTAATAAAAGAAGAAAGAGTTAGTGAAAAGGAGTGAGGAGGGAGTTTAAAATAAAGAAGGATGAGAGGGCAAGAAAGAGCAAGTGAGAGAGAGAGAGAGAGGAAGTGAGAGAGAGATCATGAAAGAAAAGAGGATGGATGGAGAGAGAGAGAGAGAGAGAGATAGAGAAACAAAGCGTGGAAAAGAAGAGAGGAGAAAGGAAGATGAAGAAGAAGACGACGAAGAAAGTGAAGGAAGATGGAAAAAAAAGGGAAAAGGGGAAGATGAGAATGATGAGATGGATAAAAAGGGAAATAAAGAAGATGTAGAAAAAAGAAAAGAACTAGAAAAAAAGGAAAATGAAGAAGAAAGATCTATTGAGCTAGAGCCTGCTAGACAAAAAATAAAAATTTAATACTGTAAAGGATCTAACAACATGGTTAGCTTTTTGAGGGGTTTATGGCCTCATTGCCCGAGGCATACTCTACCACCTAGCCCTTTAATTTCTCCAACAGAAGGTCCTCCTAGTCCATGCACTCCTACCACCAAGCTAACTAGTCTGGCTCCTGAGTGCGCTGAAACAGTAAAATGGGAACTATTGCCTTCCCAGACATCCCATGAAAAGGGAGGGGGGAAGTTTGACATAATCAAGCGTCAAACAATTCAATCAAGTCTATAGGAAGAAGTAGGGAAGAAATCGAAGAGGGAGAAAGGGGGGCATATTCAGGCCAGATTTAATGAGGGACACTCGGAAAGGGAAAGAGTGTCACCCTAAAATTGTGTCCAAAAATCCCTTTTTAGACACAATATGGACCTCAAAACGAATCGCGCTGTTATTCCTCCCAAGGAGGAAAAATAGCCGAATGAAGGGTACAACTGGTACAAGGTATTTCTTCCCGCGTTTTCCGATTTTTGAAAATTCGGACCAATTCCAATAGGTACTTCCTCATCAGAAAACGTTAAAAAGGCCTCCTTTGGAGCTGAAGGTGGTTCACATAGGGCCACCGGAGCCTAACCGGACCTTGGGCGTTACTCCAACTCCCCTTTTTGTACCACATAGTTTTAGCTAAATTAGGACCTGCTAATTCCGAGTCCCTTGAGGAACCCATGCCCGAGGCAAATGTGGAACCGAATGAACCCCCCCGTGAACCCCCCTGGAGTAGGGCCTGGCGGGGTAAAAGTGGCCTAGATGAGGAATGGGGGGCCAGGGGGAGCACTGATTTCTGTTTGTGACGTTTTCGCTTGATGTTGATGGGGACCTATGTTGTTGAAAGGCTCTGGTGACGTATAAATAACAGAGATATG
>NW_007384931.1:0-2490 GCF_000475195.1 Diaphorina citri
AAAATAAATAATAATATAAAATAAATAAAAACATATAGTAATAATAAATAAAAACTGATGCGTTTGCAAAGGTCAATCATCTGGAAGTATTGGGACATCCGTATCGACATTATCGACCTTTGAAGTTTGAAGTACTGGATGTTATGGTGAATAACATGTGACATAGAACATATACATTATTTAAGAAATGAACTTTTGGAAAATACAAAATACCTACATTCCGTTACCTATCTTGATGCACTGAAAATAATAAATTATGATCGTGAATTTCAATAATTCAAAGTCAGATTAGGATCGTTCTCAGAACTGCTGACTTTCGTCGAGCCACATTAGGCCTTCAAGTTGTTGAAATAACCTCTTCTTTATTTCTTCTCCTCTTTTTCGTCTTTATTCATTTTCTCCTCTTCCTTCTTTAAACTTTTTGTCCCTCTCTTTCCTCATCTTGTTCTTCTTTCTTTTCACACGGCGTCGTGTCTGTATAGGAAATCCTTTTTATTTTTTTAGAGAGAAAAAAATATCCAAACTACCATACTTGACAACGCTGCAATCATAAAACTTTGGTGTGGCGTTGGAAACTTTATTGCAAGAAATTTTGCTCGTCCTCTTCCCCCTCTTCTCTTTCTCTTCTTTCTCCTCCTCCTCGTCCTATTCTTCCTCTTTCTCTTCCTCCTCCTTCTCCTCCTCTTTCTTTTCCTTCTCTTCCTCCTCCTCCTCCTCCCTCTTCTTCCTTTTCCTTCCCTTCCTCCTCCTTCTTCTCTTCCTTCTGCTCCTCCTCATAATATTCTTCCTCCTCCTCCTCCTCCTCCTCCTCCTCCTCCTATTCCTCCTTCTACCCCTCATCTTCTTCCTCCTTCTCCTCCCTATTATCCTCCTCCTCCTCCTCTTCCAGATCTTAGTTAGATGCAAATGAGGCAAGTTTTGCAGTATGCGCTGCGTGTATCTAGTGTCTTCCCAGAAGATTGCAGTTGTAATCAAGAGGATGTGTCATACCAAAACGAGGGGGGTGGGTACTCGTAAGCTGTTTCATAAATATTTAGCCCCAACACACACACGCAATCCGTTTTCTTCCATCATTTGTAGTTGTCCCCCTACAACTACCTGAAAACGGCTACTTTCCCTGTCGCGTATAATATCTCTAGTAGCGCGGTCAAACTTTCTTGACTTGGCGGGGCGGAGCGCTACCGCGCTCCTTAATACCTATACGTGTGTGGACGACCTAAGATGACTTGAGGAGGGAAGGAGGGAAAACAATGGAAAGCACCAAATGGTTGAGCAAGGGGGAAAAATAACGAAGCTGAAATTCAAGAGCAAAAACAAACCCAGGCTAACTACCTCGCCCATTTACTGAAGGAAAAAAGCAGAACAAAACAAAAGAAATAGAGCACAACCGAGAGTAAATAATCATGTACAAACTGAGACTGAAGAGGGAAGGGAGAAGTTGGAAAATGAAAGCCAATGAAGGAAGATAAAAAAGAAAAATATGATGGAGACATACGTAAGGTAAAGTAAAAGTAAAATGTGGAGGGAGAGAGAGACTGAAGGAGAAAGGGAGAGAAATAGAGATGGACCGAAAAAGGGAAGGAGAGAAGAAGAGGGGAAGGAAAAATGAGGAGCGAAGGAAAAGAGACTAAAGAGGGGTAAAAGGAGTATGGGGAAATTGAAAGGAAAGGGAGAGACAAACACATAAAGCGTGAGAAAGGAAAGATAGGAGGAAGGGAGGGAAAGAGAGATAGGCTGGGATTTTGTCGTTTACGGCATTATTAGGTCACCGTTTTATCTTCTGTTATGATGGTCACATATGAAAGAAAATATTTTATCCCCTCCCTCTCTCTCTCCCCTAAATTGCCTACCCCTATTTTCAGCATTCATATACATACATATGTAGGTATAATAATGCTTGTCTCTCTCTCTCTCTCTCTCCCTAACCCTTTTTTGGAGTCCTACCCAATTCAAGATTTTCAAGAATGCTCATTTCAGCTCTCCTAATATTCTCACAAAACTTTCTTTTATTTCTCCCGCTTTCCTTCCTTTTCAGAGCAAAAAACAAGGGAAATTATCCGCTCTCGAATAATATGCCTGCTCTTGAAGTTAATTGCCACAGGAACAGCATTTTTATTTTTATCTAATTTAAACCTATAAACAAATACTACTAATAATTTCTGTCATTTTTCTTTCTGGCCAATAATAGGGAGTGGGGCGAAACTGCCAAAATTACAAGGATTTTTTCCCCCAGGAAAACTCAGACCAAACCGTTTCTTTGAGGTACACCTAGCTATGGTTTTCGCTTTCTTGCTTTCTATGATCCTCTATAGATAGGAAGCAAGAAAAATTACAGAGAACGCATTATGACTTTAGACGCGTCCCAATTTAAGGGAAACCTTTTTTTTCTCACAGTCAAAAGCGAATATTATTTATGGAAATAGTATGAGTTGGGTTACTCATTGACTTTTCTTCCGATATTAGTCTGAAGGCTCGAAAGTTTTTCGACTG
>NW_007384931.1:2592-3450 GCF_000475195.1 Diaphorina citri
TAAAAACTTGCGAAAAAAAAAGTTTTTTTCCTGCCCCACACAGTTTTTTTTTTTTTTTTTTTGTTTTAATAGTTCAGGGAGTTCAGTTCTTAGGGAACATTCCTGTGATAAAGAACCAGGATTTTTTACCTCCACAATAACAGAAACAGGATTTCCTAGCTCCTCCTTGGGAAATGGGAGTTTATGAGAGATACTTAATATCTTTCAGAAATAATCCAAGTGTTCATAGGTACCTGGTACTTAGTGTACAACTTACTACGGTCCAGTTTTTTTTTATATGATGTGGTTTAATTATTACTGTACGACTGTTAAATGAAACGGTTTATTAAATGTAAGTTTACGGGTAGTCGAGTGACTTATTTACCGTCCAGAAAGTCCTGGGTTCGATTCTCGCCATCGAGAAAGAAATTCCTAATAGGTAATAGGTACATTAACAGGTTTTTTGCTGGTGCTTTGGTTCACCCACAGTACATAAATGGTATCATTTTTTTGCTTATTTGATGAGGGACTAGCTACTATGTATTGTGTTTCCTCGTTTTTTAGTGAGAGACACACTACGGGACGGGCATGCTACGACACAGACCCACCAAGACCACTGAAGCAGATATGTCATGGCTTCGATTCTCGGATGTAAGGAAGGCGGTGAAACACTGAAACAGTACCTACGTAATTCCATCGACTGTACCGCGCATAAAATAAAGAGAACTTAATGTTATATGTATTTTACCTGCTTCTGTCGGTAAAAGGACCTGCCTACCAAAGTATTTTTAGGTGCATAGGTAGTTATATTAGGTACTTTTTTTTCAAACTTGAAATTATGCTAAGTCAATTTACCCCTTCGATAATCAAGTTATCTGC
>NW_007384932.1:0-3449 GCF_000475195.1 Diaphorina citri
GCTCTTGATGGAGCTTTCAAAGTGTCAATTAGGACCAACGTCTCTGTCTGCCTGTCTCCTTTGCCACCTCCTTCCTTTGGCTTCCTTCTTCCTCTCATCCTTCAATCTCTTATTTTCTTCCTCACCCCCCGTTTCAAATCCACAGCCTTTTCTTCCTCCTCTTTCTCCTCTTCCTTCAGCGTCAATTCTTTTCCCCCTCTACCTTTAGCCATTAGCCTCTCTTCTCTTCACGACGTCTTCTTTTCGTTTTCCATCTTTTCCTCGCACTTTCTCATTGTGTTTTTCTTGTTGTTGTCCTTCTTCTTCTTCTTCTTCTTCTTCTTCTTCTTCTTCTTCTTCTTCTTCTTCTTCTTCTTCTTCTTCTTCTTATTTTTCTTGTTCTTCTTCTTCTTCTCCGCCTTCCAGCTTCTATTTTCAAGGCTTTCTTACTTTCTCTTTTTCCTTTATCCTCTTTTACTCCTCCATCATTTCTCCCTTCTTCCACTCAAAAAATCCTTCTCTACCTCTACCCCTCCTTTTCTTCTCCTTCTTCTTCTTCCGTCTCAAATTTCCTCTGCTTTCGAAAGTGTCAAGAGAGAAAGTGCTCTGTTTCCCTCACTTTTTCTGAACTTTTACTCCTCTTCACTTCTTCTTTCTTTATTCCCTATTTTCCCTTCCATTGTGTTTAACTACTCTCCTTATATTATCTTCTATTATTTTGTTCTTTTTCTCCTTCTTTTATCAGTTTTTTTTTCTCTATCCCCTTCTCTTTCTCCTCTTGTTTTTCTCACCATTTTCTTCTCTATCCCCTTCTCTTTCTCTTTTCTCCTCTTGTTTTCCTCACCATTTTCTTCCACTTCGTATTTCCTTTTCCCTATCCCTTTATTTGTCTCTTTCGGTCTCTTGCCTCCTATCTTTTTCCTCCCTCCCTCTATTTCTACCTAAATTTTCTTGGATACTGATATGCTTAATATTACCCTTAAAAGTCCTCCTTTTTCTTCTTCTTCTCCTCCTCTTTCTTCGCCTCCTCCTTTTCCTTCTTCTTCGCCTTCTTTAAATTCAAATAATGAACCAAGATTTTCTGTGGCATAAAAGGGTAGGTGGTACCTTTCTGTAGCATATTTCCGGGGTCAGGTTTTAGGAGAAACATCATTTTTTGATGACCAGGAGAAATGGGCGTGACTTCAAAATCTTCAAATAATGATTGTGTTTTTGGAGGAAGATTTCAAGTTTCATTCTTCCACGCTGACGTTTTCCCTTATCTTTCATTGTTTGTACCTACCTCTTACCTACTGTACCTTTTCCTTAACCTCTTGTCCTTTCAAAGTCATTAGGTATATCAGGAAAATCTCTTGTCATTTTCTGACATTCTCCTAAACTACCAGTCAATAGGTAATTGAAATAGGTACATTGTAATTTACTTTTTTAATGTAAAATTTTGTTTATACTCAGATTCTGTTTATTCTGTTTTCCGTTTAAATTCTGTTTCTGTTTATTCTGTTTTCCGTTTAGTTCTGTTTCTGTTTATTCTGTTTTCCGTTTATATTCTGTTTCTGTTTATTCTGTTTTCCGTTTATATTCTGTTTCTGTTTATTCTGTTTTCTGTTTATATTCTGTTTCTCTCTCACTCTCTCTCTTTCTCTCTCTCGGGTTTCTCTTTGATGAAATGTCTCTCTTTTTCTCACTCCCTCTAATCAAAACTACGCCTCTTCCTATTCCTCTCTCTCTCTCTCTCTCCCTTCCTCCCCCCTCTCTCCCCGCTCTCTCTCTCTACTCTCTGACATTCCCTCTCTTTCCTTCTTTCTCCATCTCATTTTCGATGTATTCAAATGGGATTGTATCATTTTTTCACATTTAATTTTCAAGTTGGCAATTTTTTTAATATTAATATTTGTTGTTTCTGGTGTGGTATTGTAACTTTTTGAAAAAAATATTAAAATCTGTCAAATAGTGGCGAGATGTACGGTATCAGCATGATGTGTGGTTATGGTTGTGAGTTTTTATTTTTATTATTGTTATTATTATTACTTTTTTTTTTATTAATGAATTATTGTTGCCGCCATACAGAGTGATGAAAAGCGAAATAAAACGAGTGTTAACATAAAAGGGTTTCTCGTTCGTAGAAACATCCTATATATTTTGATTTCCATCATATTGGGAAAGAAGGAAGAGGAATGGCGTGAGGAGGAGGAGAGAAGGAGGAGGAGAAGGAGGAAGAGGAGAAGAGGGAGATAACTGTTAAGGGGAAGGGGGAAGATTGTAAACAATGCTTTTGTCCCCTATATTTGTCGAAAAAATTAAAATGTTCATGTAAAAAAAAAAAATCTGTTGACATTTTGTTTGCAACTTTTTTACGGTACTTGGTAGATTAAATAATTTATCATTCATTCTAAATGAAAAAAAAGCCCAACAACCATGACAAAACAATTCGAGCTTACTCTCATGGTGATTTTAGTGGTTATGGAGAATATTTGTGGTGAAATATCAACCTCACCAGTTGGACTTTTGTGGGGAACAGAACATAGGTTCCTAAGTAATTTTGTGGGTATCAAAACATCACATTTAACCAGCTATTTAACCAGCTCCTCTTCTTTGCCAGTCTCTTTATCTTTGCCTGCCTGCCAGTGCCTGCCAGCAAGGTATTTTTATTGAATTGTTAGTTGTATGTATTATTCTTTAACCCATCAAATACCTATACGAGACCTTGTTTAGACTGCTGGGGTAAAGGGACTTTCCAGTCCTATTCGGGCAGGATAAACAAGGTATATTCTATTCTATTCTATTCTAAAAGCCTAACAACCATGACAAAACAATTCGAGCTTACTCTCATGGTGATTTTAGTGGTTATCGAGAATATTTGTGGCGAAATATCAACCTCACCAGTTAGACTTTTGTGGGGAACAGAACATAGGCTCCTAAGTAATTTTGTGGGTATCAGAACATCACAGACCTATTTAACCAGCTCCTCTTCTTTGCCAGTCTCTTTATCTTTGCCTGCCTGCCAGCAAGGTATTTTTATTGAATTGTTAGTTGTATGTGTTATTCTTTAACCCATCAAATATACGAGACCTTGTTTAGACTGCTGGGGTAAAGGGACTTTCCAGTCCTATTCGGGCAGGATAAACAAGGTATATTCTATTCTATTCTAACTTTTGGTAACTTACAATCACTCACCTTTCAAACAAATATCACCTAGGTAATCTAGGTATAGTTCCATAAATCTACATTCAAATCACACACCCTTATACAAAAATCTTGGTGACACAAGGCCGATAATGTCTCACCCATTTTGCGGCCTACATAAAAACCACTTCCCCTTAACCCCCTCCTGTCTCCATTGATCGTCAGATAAAAAGGTGGCAAATTCAATTTGACTTTTTTGTTCTCGTCTACAAAGTAGGGCGGGAAGGGGCAAAATGCTTCTAAAGCTTATTGAGGCAAGAAAAATTTCATCTCAAGAAAGCTGATTG
>NW_007384933.1:0-424 GCF_000475195.1 Diaphorina citri
TAACCTGACGTATTTTGTCATTTTCATCGTTATGCCCACATATTCGATTTGAAAAAGTTTGACCAGAATCTTCCGGTATAGTCTATCCATATCAACATAGCATAGAGTGATTATTTTAATCATAAAAGTAAATAATTATAATATGAGCTCAGCAATTTAGATGATGTAACCATGGATAAAGTTGTAAATGATCGGAACTCATCTCACACCTAGTTGTTATACTCGTGGTAATTCTCTGACCACCCTATCTACTAGCTAACCCATCTACCTAATGTAAATACTCGTATGCTGGACCTGTCTGTAAACTTAGACAGGCCATTCACTAACAGGTAGACCTGACAGGTAACGCCTCAGCAGGTCCGCCTGATGTCAGATCTACCTGATAGTGAGTGGCCGGCTTTAGATATATCTCATTACAGTTTTT
>NW_007384933.1:1751-3449 GCF_000475195.1 Diaphorina citri
GGGTAGATACGACAATTTTACTGGGGGTCTTCGTTTACACTTTTTCGATATCTATCATAGTTTTCTCTAAACAATTCGGACAGACATACATAAATACATGACCCGTCCATATTTCTCTTTTATATATACAGACTAGCTGTTGTGCCCGTGCTTCGCCACGGTTTAGAATATTTTAGTAAGAAAAAAATTCTCCGTCAGTAGGAAACGGTCGCGCCGCGCGCTCCCGGGGTTTCGCGGGGTTGTGCATGTGGTCGGGCTTCGCGCTCCCTTGTTTACGGTCGCGATGCGCGCTCCCGGGGCTTCGCGGTTTGTGCATGAGGTCGCGCTTCGCGCTCCCTTGGCTTCGCCCCTGAAAACTAATATCGTCCCTGAGTCTTTTCTCGAAGAAATGAAAACTCAAAACTGAAAGCGAGAGAAAATATTAAACGTAGGAAAAGTTTTGCTGGCCTCAAAGTGTGTTCCCCGGGTATTTCTTATGGGGGACTAAAAAACGTCAATATCTCGGGAACGGTTGGGAATTTTAAAGGTCTGATAATTTTTTTGGGTAGATACGACAATTTTACTGGGGGCCCTCGTTTACACTTTTTCGATATCTATCATAGTTTTCTCTAAACAATTCGGACAGACATACATAAATATGTACATGACCCGTCCATATTTCTCTTTTATAGATGATAGGCCTACATATGATACTGATGGGAGAGAAGGACCTTTTGAGAAACTAATAGTAGTTGACCAAGTACCTAGAAGCGACATTGGCAAGTCATATTATAACACTACTTCTCATGCTGGGAAGTGAATTGAGACATCTACAAAATAATACATTTTTTACCTAGATAAATCTGATAGAAGCGAAATTTTTACTAATGAATATGTGTGAATTCATGGAAACTATTAAAAAAATACCCTGTCTGCTAGATTAGATTGATGTTACATTTTATTTGGAGCGGCAATGTTATTTATTACCTAATAGGAACATAGATATTCCCTACACTAGATATAATAATAAATAATAACATTCAACATGGTGATGGGAATCCAAACTTCATGACCAGAAACAAAGATTGTGATCGGTTCATGGTGGCTGGCAGCATTTCCTTGCTACTTTTTTGTTCCACTAAGATTGCAGAAGTGTTTTGTAAAGTTGAACGTATTATTTGGACACTTCACATGTAATCATGATGATGAATTATAATTTCATGCAACAATGTTCGTATGATAAGTGTAATAGCTTGTACTTATGATGCAAACATTACCTCAAACATTTGAGATAACGCAAAAACACCCTGATAGTAGTTGATACCTAAAAAAGCATCAATAATATATCCAATATAGGGAAAAAATTGGGTCGGAAAATTCTCTTTGAGAAGGCACACATGAAAAATTTACCTACATATTTCTACATAAACTAACTTACCTAAATACATAGCTACCATTAGAACAAGAACCAAGGAGAAAACATCAGGTAGTAAATTGTCTGGAGAATTTAGAACTTTGGTGATAGAACTTACCAACCATATATCAACCAGTGGACCAGAACTTACCTACATATTTGACTACTTACTACTGTCCAAGTTGCTTGTCACAGTGAGCTTTGGTTATAGAACTTACCAACCATAAATCAACCAGTGGACCAGAACTTACCTACATATTTGACTACTTACTACTGTCCAAGTTGCTTGTCACAGTGATGCTATT
>NW_007384934.1:0-2308 GCF_000475195.1 Diaphorina citri
TGTTTCATATCCTGCTTCCCTTCTTCCTTCTTTTTCTCTCTTCCTATCTCTTCAAGTTTGTTTTCCCCTCTTTTCTGAGCTTTTCTTTCCCTCTTTTGGCTTCTTCTTCTTCTCCTTCTTCTTTTTTTTTCTAATACTTGTCCTTGATGGTACCTTCTTCTTTTCTGTGCCATCTTGTTTCTGTCTTGTCCTTCCGGATTCCCCTTTCTCTTCCTCCTGGTCTTTCTTCCTATATGTTGATCTATTATTCCTTATAATCCTTCGCTTATTATTTTCTGCTCCTTTCTCTCTCCTTTCTTCTTCACCTTTTAGTTTCCTTCGTCCAATTATCATTTTAATTTGTTTCCTTCTCTTTTTCTTGTCATCCTGGTCCTTTCTCCTTCTCATCTCCTCCTCCTCCTCCTTATTTCCCCCTTCGTCATCTCTCTCCCTCCTATGCGCTTATCCCTCTTCTTTAGCCTCTTCCTACATTCTCCGATCATTCCTTTTCTCGGAATTGACTTTTGGCTCCAAATATTGAAAGATCGAGGAGAAAAGGGGGAATAGGATACTGGTTGTTTACACTGCAAATGAGAGAAGGAGGAGAAGGGAAGAAGAGGAAGAAGAGGAAGAAGAAGGAGGAGGAGGAGAAGAAGGAGGAGGAGAAGAAGGAGGAGGAGGAGGAGGAGGAGGAGAAGAAGAAGGAGGAGGAGGAAAAGAAGAAGAAGGAGGAGGAAAAGAAGAAGGAGGAGGAGAAGAAGAAGAAGAAGGGGTAAAGAAGAGACGGAGAAAAGGATGAGGAAGAGAAAAAGATAACACAGAGAGCCAAGGTGGGAGGTTTCTTGGAACCTGAACTCAAATGTCTGACAAAATGTAGAACACTCCATGCAAAATGTAATCGGTACCCTACATTACATAATTATGTACGTAGACCCTATGTACATGTGTATATTAGTACCCCACATACCTGATAACCTCTACAATTCTACATATTATGTACACAGTATACGTACGGTACCCTACATTACATATGTATGTAGACCCTATGTACATGTGTATATTAGTACCCCACATACCTGGTACCTCTACATATATGTACACAGTATACGTAACAAAAAGCTTGTATGTACGACATTTGTACCGTGAATTTGCTTGCATATAAAATACAATGACAACACCCTCCTACCCATGTTTCTACTCAAGTTTATCTATGGTTGTTGGTGAAATCGTATAATTATTTTGTGTGAACCCTCCCCCTCCCCGCGCCATTTTATGTCGATAATTAAATAAAAACTTACCGGGAAAATGAGCTCGACGTATGGAAAGGAGGACAGGTTGTTTATGTGTTATCAGAACGAGTCATAAACATGAACATTAAACATAAACATGAACATTAAACATAAACATGTGAAATGGTTCGTTATCCCCCAACATGGTTAATCTCGGTTCCTGTGGGTAATAATGTGGTGGAGAGGGAACAAATGATGTTTAATACACTATTTACCTGGACCTGCAGGGATGGTACCATTTAGAAATGATGTTATTTAATACACTATATTGACCAGGAGGACCTGTAAGGCAAACCGGAATTTAGCTTTTGTAAGGGCTGTGGTACCATTTGGAAGTAACGTTATTTCATAAACGATTGAGCAATGAACAGGACCTGCAGGGAAGACAGGAATTTAGCTTTTGTAAGGGCCGCCGGCCGGTACCAGTTAGGAGTCACAATAAGAAGAGAACAGGATCGGAAGAGGAGGAGGAGGAGGACAACAAGAATAAGAAAGATTTTAGACATCCACAGTGTAGTCCTTCTTTACTTAACTGGATCCTTTCCAGTGTTCCGACATACTCGTTGCTTTGACGGTATTGCGTCGGCTAACGCGCCGTCATCCTGAGTCCAATAATTGAGTTTTAGAAGATGTCATTGTCTTTGCTTCCAGGAGGCATAAGCAATACTACTTGACGTAGTAGTTATGATATAGTTATTGGTAATTTAGGAAAGGATCTCTATGGAGACCTCAAAATATTATGAGAAAATGGACAATGCCCTTTTGAAGGTAAACATGTGAACCAATTTCGAGAAGTATGGCGAGGTTTTCTACCTAGAGGGTTCATCCCTATACGGGCCCCCAAAGGTCCGGTCGAAACCCAAAATCAATATTGAACATTTTTGCCAGGGATTTTTTCCAGGAATGATTTCAGTTAACACCCTGTATACGCTACTGTTCACAGGAACAACACAGTATAAATTTTCCCCTCCAGCTTCCAGCGTCGGATTTACAGCTTCCGGGCGCAGAGAGAGAGAGAGAGAGAGAGAGAGAGCGAGAGA
>NW_007384934.1:2873-3448 GCF_000475195.1 Diaphorina citri
TATTGAGAAAGTGGGGGGGGGGGGGGGGGGGTTCCTACAATGCTCCCCTGTGTACATAATTATGTGGCCCGCAAAGTACCTACCAATGTAGAATGTGCCCCGCATACACATAAAAGTTGGAAACCCCTGTCATAGGACAAACATACAGACGAGACGTATACAGACAAACCAAATGCAAAATCATCGACTGAAAACTTGGAACTCACTTGTTTTAGTTCAACTCCTTCCAGTACATTGATTGAAGGTAGAACATAACATCTTGATGGAACTTTGTGAAGTTCCATATGAATTGAGAAATTCAGGTACCTAAAACATAAATTAAATAAAGGCGCAACATATGTAGGTTGATCTGGTTGATTGAAGACTCGCGTTGTCTTGTCACTGATTAGCTTGGAGCGTGGAGCAGGTTATAAGATAGTCAAAGTTCCTGTAAGCTCTACACTTTACAGACTGTAAGCTCTACACTTTACAGACTGTATAAGCTCTATGCTCTATCCGGATCATCAATGTCTCTAATATGCCGTGAGATAAACATCATGTTTATGACTATATTAATAGTCATAACCAGTGACGAT
>NW_007384935.1:0-2281 GCF_000475195.1 Diaphorina citri
GCAATTAAATTCCTTGCTGTTGCCATTGACACTTATTTTTATTATGGTTAAAAATAAACTCGTATAAATAAAATATATACAAGACGCTATTAAATAAATTTCAAAATTAAAGGGTACGAACACGGTACATTCAATTTGATATTTAATTCAATCCTTCGACCAAAAAGATCTTTTGTTAAACCCAGTATCCTCGTCTTTCGCATTTGTGCATGGCTGACTTGCAACCCGATGTATAAGTTCATTTTAGTCATGTCATACGTATAAGCTGCTATGTTCACCACCATACCATTGAGTCGTATAACTTTCTTGTTTATATTCCTTGTCTTACAATGTCTCGTATAAATGTTTGCCGTCAGGTTACATAAAATTCTTGTAAAATTTCCGCCTCGTAAAAAATACCTATGTTAACATAAAAAATGTTGACATCAAACTCATAGTGATGCGTGTTTTTTATTTTGTGTTCTACATGACTTGTGTGCCTGATTGCAAGCAATTATCTCTCATTGCGATTATAGGACAGTTTCTTTATGTTCTGTTTTGACGGGATGGATTGTCAACAGAGATAGTAACTTCGTTTACTTCACTTGGTTTTTGTCGAACCCTGAATATTGAAACATTATTTTTAATTAATTAGAACTATATAGATGAGTAAAAAATTATGTAGGTATTTATTATTTAAAGAAAGAGAGAGAGAGAGAGAGAGAGAGAGAGAGAGAGAAAACAGATAAAATAGGGTATTAGAAATACATATGTATGCATTCAACCTTGTAAATTATACATAATTCCATCACTTGGGAATCCTATATCAATGCCTATACCTACATACTGAAGGCTTAAAAGAAAATCTAGTCACTATGGGCTCTAATGAGCAGCTTTTATGTGCTTTACAAAAAAAAAAATCGCAGGTTTCTTTTCAAGGCTTCGGTTTTATCCAGAAAGCATCCCCTAGTCTAGTCTAGTCTAGAAAATAAGTGGGTAGTTTAGATGCATAGCGTACAATAGTGTTATAAAACGAGACAATATTTTCAAATTGCCTACAGGTAGTTACATCTAGTTGGACTTTTATCCTATTCCTTATTGCTTATGTATAAGCTGCTGAGAAGTAGCTTTTATAGCGTTCATATTACACTAGTGTGCAAAAAATTCGCGATAGTTTTGCATTTCTAATATTTCTATTCTTTTACTCTGACAGCCATTTCTGAATTTTCCAAGAACATTTCAAATTTAATATCAATATCTTTTGGTACCAGCTTAAGCTCATGTTGTCTTCAAGGTGTCTTTGATTTTCTAAAGTTGGCTCTATTGTCAAATACTGTTGATATTGCAAAAGTTCCGAAGGCAAACTATCCCAAATTTTTCGCACATGAGTGTATGTAGAATCCGCTACAAGAGAAAATAGTAAGAAGTCCCTTGAGCTTTCAATTCATAGAAAAGATCATCTGTTCTTTGAAACGGAAAACGAAATCTTGGGGAAGGTATTCGTAAAAGTCTCTTTCCTATTCGAAGGACTTGAAGATATTATACTTGTCAGTCTTTTTATCCGGGTATAATACAGGTTTTGTGTACCTTTTACTGGGACTGGGGAAAAAGGAGGCCAAGTTAGGTACATATCATATATAGGTAGGTAGATTTGGAGAAATGGCCATTGTATGAGTTAGAAAAAACGGAGAGGAAGTTAGGAAAATAGAAAGACGAGTATACCTATGTAGATTTGCAAATGGCCTTGTTGCTAAATTGTATCAAAAATTAATAAATTCTACATAAAGAAGCAATAGGAGTAGATTGTAGAGAGAAGCAATAGGAGAAACAAAGATCATTAAATAGAAAAGCCTGGATAAAAATCTACATACGGGATGAACACAAATTTTATTGGGACTAGGTATTTTTTTATTTTTTATTATTATTTTTATTATTATTATTATTATTTTTTTTAATCTTTTACTTTCAGACATTCAAGCCTATTTTTTTTCGAGGCTTTAAGTATTCATTGCAGGATTTTCACACAGTGAGGTCTTCCACAAAACCAATGATAGGATAGCAAAATGAGGCAAAGTTATCTAGTTACTGAAGAGGTCGACCCAGTATTTTTGTTTCAACATGAACATGAGTGCCATGCACTGAAAGTTATACATCAGAATGATATAAAACTTTAATAGTTACAGCAAAAACAACAGAATAGCAAAATACCCATGCCTGTCATTTAGAAAACATTTCGTGTTCTCGAAAATCGAATGCCACGTCCAAGTCGAGAGAGAGAGAGAGAGAGAGAGAGAGAGAGAGA
>NW_007384935.1:2458-3447 GCF_000475195.1 Diaphorina citri
AGGAGAGAGAGAGAGAGAGAGAGAGAGAGACGAGTCAAAAAGAACTTTGGTACGTAGGTATTGTATTATTATACCTATACAGAATACATATTTTGCATGAAATGTTTAACCTATAGGTATCCTATAAGATCTCAAGAACAGTTTTCCCAGAAATTAAGATGCAGTTTTGCAAGGTATTTAAAACTTTTGAAGTTAAAATGAGAAAAAAGGAAATTTCACTAATAAATAAATTTTGAAAAAGGAAAAAAATCCTTTTAAACAAGACTGTGTAAACGACACATCCACCAACGAATAAATAAATTATTTTTGAGGATATTGTTTCCCAAAATACCTACTTTATGATTTTTACTTTTTATTACCATTTTACTTAGAGGGGGAAGAGACAGAGGAAGAGGTACAGAGAGGGAGAGTTAGAGAGGGAGGGAGAGAGAGAGGAAGAGAGATAAAACCTTTTGAATAATTACCTAGGTACCTAAAAAAATGTCAGTAGTCCAATAAGATGAGTTCAAAAAGTAATGTTTTCAGGAAAAAATTCCCAAAGTTTTTTTCTCGACGGTTTTATATGTATTTTCACTCTCCAATACCTATACACCTATACAGAGTACTTTCTGTCTCCCTCTGACACTTCTACCTCCCTCCCCTCTTTTTCTTTCTCGCTTCCTCCCTTCCCTCTTTTTCTTTCTCTCTCTCTCTCTCTCTCTTCCTCAGCTACTTTGACATTGACTCTTGTTTTTGTGTATTTCTCTTTTCCTCTTCAATCCAACTCCATCTTTACTTTCTTTTTATTTTCTATCACCTCTACCATTTTTCTCTCTAATCTTCTTCTTCCCCTTTTCCCCTGTTCAGATGGGGTCGGCGTTTGTCGTCGGCCTCTCAATCAGCATTAGAGTGATCGCTTTGAGGCCAACTGTTTTTGGCTACACAAAATTTTCCGAGTGGGATGCCCTTCGCACTCAACCTTCGCTATTGATATAGCGTGAGGAAATTTG
>NW_007384936.1:0-3447 GCF_000475195.1 Diaphorina citri
ATCAGACGCTACACTATCATAGAGAGGTTCATCATCCAGTAGTTTCCTTTGAAGTTTATCTGAAAACAATAAATAATACATTAATAAAATGGCGGCATAACTGGTACAGCAAAACGCACTTTGTCACGTTGAAGATACTTAGTTCCCTCCGCGCCCCCTAATAGGACCTTCAACGATGTTTTTATGCATGTCGTTCGCTTCGAGATACTTAGTTTGATTGTCACAGTTAATAAAAAGACTTGTAATTTAAGAGGTTACTGTCTGTTCGTTTGTAAACCAAGCAATAGAAAGTTCAAACCCTAAAATTGGACTGACATCGGGGTCAAAATTAATCTGCAAAACAGTGTGTTTTTACAGTCCAATAGTCCAATTTTGGACTTTTGACTGTCTATTGTTTTTAAGTCCAAAATTGGTAAACCAGGGCCGGACTCACCATGACTACCTCTCTGCACGGCAATATAAATAATATCCGTGACCAGCGTATTGAAGTCTTCCTCATTTAGTCTGCCCAACTTCTGCCGCCCCTGATTCCTCATAGAAGATAAAGACCGGTTGACTGGAAGGAACGGAACGCCTAGAGGTGCCAGTTCGTATCCCACTGGTGGCTGACAAACGGATTGCCATATGGATTCGATTTGGCAAACTTTTTGAAAATGAAATTCTCGTGAACACAAGTTTTTTTGCTCACGAAAGTGTGTGTCTAGGTCCCCAAAGAAGTGAAATTTTCCAGTGAATCAATACATTTTTATCAGATATACTCGTATATTTTCAAAGGTCTTTTTCGGACTTGCATGATGATGTGCGGACTGTGTATAATGAATAATGACCTAAACGTTTCAGTTTTTTACTCTTCCTAAGACTCAGTACATATCTACTAGTAAAGGATACTCCTAGGTCATCCACCGTCCAATTTCTTTGGTCTCTTTCCTCCAGAATGTCAGGAGATCGTGGCTCCGTGGCGGGAATCGAACGAACAAAATGAGAATGTAGAGGATCTTTGGAAATCAAATAGGTAATTTAGAAATCAAGTTATCAAGCAATAGGTATCCACTTGGAGTTTACTGTCACTAAAACACACACTAAAATTTCGTATGCTACACTTGATAATCCAATAGAATAAATAGAAAATCAGTGAATCACTAGTGTTTTATCGTATATTTTCAAAGGTCTTTATCAGACTTGCATGATGATGTGCGGACTGTGTATAATGAATAACGACCTAAACGTTTCAGTTTTTTACTCTTCCTAAGACTCAGTACATATCTACCTACTAGTAAAGGATACTCCTAGGTTATCCATCGTCCAATCTCTTTGGTCTCTTTCCTCCAGAATGTCAGGAGATCGTGGCTCCGTGGCGGGAATCGAACTCTTGACTCGGTCCAGTCTGAACTCACTCAAGGACACAAATGACATCGATGCCAGCTCTTTCCTGTGGGAGGCGCAGCCCATGGACGATCGAAATTGGTCTTGCACCCCATTTAGGATCTGGAAATAAAGAAGAGGACAAATTAAAACATAGGTAAGTAAGTTAATAAATGGAGTTTTGTACCCAAGTAACTGTATGATTGTTAAACAAATTTGATCTTTAACTCTAGTAAATGTACTTAAAAGCATGCCACAAATAATTATAGTGCCAATACAATTTGATAAATTTCATGACTACTTGGACTTAAACCACCAACCTTCAGATCCAAAATCTAACAAGTAAAAACAATCAACATTTCTACTCGTTTCAATTAGTGATGTGAGCACAGAAATATTTTGTTAGTCATTGTTGTCTGATATAGGCTACCTATCTACATCTTCACTATCATGACTAATCCATAATAATTTATTTGCAAGTAGCTCTGGTTGTGATTACTACCTTCTAGGTACAGTTTGATAATATTTAAGTATACCTTATGTCTATCTTGTATGGGCAATGGGTACCTGGCTAATACCTGAATTAGGCATTTATAAAGCCAATGCTCTCCTAGATTGAGTTCCTCAGTAATTGTTTTGCTTGTCAAGCAAAGCTCCACATATTTCACACTTTAACTGCAATTCTCCCTCTAGTTCATTTTCCCATCACTACTCAGCCTGGCTCATGTGATCATTATACTCTTCTGTACGCAATCGGTAAGAAATTAAGAATTAAGGCTACTTTTATGAGGTGCCTACGCAATCTGTAAGAATCTACACGGAATCGGTGTATAACTATGTATATGCAATCAGTAAAAATTTCTGCATAAGGTACGCCCATTAGTGAACTCTCCCTAGTCTCGTTACAGATTTCGCATTCGTAGCGAGGAATTTGCTACATTACAAAGTTAACGAACAGAAATTTTCTGACCTTTTTTCCCCGTTTACGTACCCCATAGCCTATAGGCAGGTTTCCTGGAGTAATGTATTTTTTACTGCCCAAGTCTAAAAGTATCTCAGAGAAGGTGATATATCGTAGACCTCACTCAGAAAAATAGACAACTCACTCCGTTCGTTTAACTAAAATACAGTAGAACCTCGTTTATTTCAACTCCAAAATCCATTGTTTTTTTTTTATCTTCCAAAGGATATCCTCTTATCTTTTCAGACCAAAAGATCATGGAAAGTGATCATTTCAACCTCGATCATTCCAACAACCCCCGGTCCCAATTAGTTGAAATAATCGAGGTTCTACTGTAAAACTATCTTCCAAAGGATATCCTCTTATCTTTTCAGACAAAGAGATCATGGAAAGTGATCATTTCAACCTCGATCATTCCAACAACCCCCGGTCCCAATTAGTTGAAATAATCGAGGTTCTACTGTAAAATATTCTATTCTTTTCCACAGACTGAGGCGGAAAAATACGTACCGGATATGTTCGGGTATCTGGCCGCAGCTGTACTCAGTTGGCCGCTCCTCGTGATCGTGTACAAGTGGAAGAACCCCTCTCTGGCCTCCGTACTGGCTCTCCTATTGGTCATTATTATTATATAATTCTTTATTAGGATTTTAGGATCGTAAATTTTTGTAGCCAAAACCAACAGCCCAAAAGCGATCAACCCTAGGGCTGATTGAGGGCAGACGAAAAACGCCGACCCCGTCTAGACACGGTAAAGGGCGAAGAAAAAGAAAAAAGAATATTATGATTTTACAATATGTATAATACAAATAAACAAAATAAAATGACAATAAAAAAACAACAAAATGATAACTAAAAAAAAAAAAAAAAAAAAAAAAAAAGAAAAAATTTTAACCCGATCAGGGGGGGGATTAAACCCCAAAAAAAAAAAAAAAATTGACAAAATCTTAACTCGATCAGGGGCGGGATTAATGCCCAAGGCATTCTCTTCCATCCAACCCCTGTATTACACTAGCTAAAGAAAAAAAATAAAGATAATATACAGAAATGGAACAGAGAAAAAATAATGCATAAATAGATAAGTACCTAGGAAAAACAGAAAAAAAAAAAAAAACCGTTAGTAG
>NW_007384937.1:0-3446 GCF_000475195.1 Diaphorina citri
GGCTCGCAGATAATATTTACTTAACCTCTTCTACATTTCAATTGTGTTTCTGTTGCGGCCGTACTCTCCCACACGCTGGTACATGGACCTGCTGCGGATTTTTAGGTAAATATTTTTTTTCGCTATTGAATATTTTTTAATTTTAAATTTTTTCCCTATGAAATATTGCGATGGTGTTTTTTTTAGAATATTATAATTATTGTTTCTTATTTATTTAGACTTAATTAGATACCATAAAAAAAATATTTAAATTTGTAATTATTTTTTAAAATTAAAAAAGTGTATTGGGGGACAGTGAGACAATTTTCAATGGGGGACAGTGAGACAACACTTGGAGTGTCTCACTGTACCCCATACTGAGTTTTTGTTTAAGGTCGTAGATTTGGGTAGGTTCTTTTACAAACAACATTACTTTCCTTTTGTTCTTTGTTTCAGCGAACTCAAAAATGCCTAGAAATAAAGCGAGGAAGACGGAGATGGGTTCCTTCTCTGAGGAAACCATGCAGGAAGCTGTAAATCTAGTCCTGAATGGTCGAAGCATCCGTTCTGTTGCTGAAGAGAAAGGCCTCAAGTTTCAAACTCTGGGAAGATACGTACAAAAGCAAAAGAAAGCTGGTCCAGATGAAAAGATCATGATGAAGCCCAACTATGCAGTAAACAAAGTGTTCAGTGATGCCCAAGAAGATGAACTGGCTTCTTATGTAATCACTTGCTCCAAAATGTTCTACGGATTGCCCATAGTAGAAATATGCAAGCTCGCCAAAGAATTGGCTCAACGCAACAATCTGACGTACCCAAAGAGCTGGGATGAGAATGGAAGAGCTGGGATTGATTGGTATTACGGATTTATGCAAAGACACCCTACCCTCTCATTGCGAACTCCAGAAGGCTGTTCACTCTCCAGAGCTACCAGCTTCAATCGAAACACATGCCAACAGTTCTTTGTCAACCTGAAGAATGTTTTATCCAGATATCCAGAATTCGCAGATGGTACTCGAATCTACAACCTTGATGAAACCTGTACTTCCACTGTTCAAAAGCCTCCAAAGGTTGTAGCTGAAAAGGGAATAAGCCAGGTCAACACGGCAACCAGACAGCCACAATCCCCTAATCTCTGGAGCTATTTCTAGAGACAGATTTCAATTTATGTCCAATCTTCATGTTTGTAACAATGATCTCTTGGATCCGAATGATAGGTTTGCCAAAATACGCCCATTACTAGACATGGTGAATGAAAGATTTGTTGATTTCAGGCCACATGCCCAACATCAATGTCCTTGGACACATATTCTAACACTCCTTTGTAATACTCAGACTGCTGGAGGGCATACGACTACTCTCAAGACATCAGACAATTACCAGGAGAGTAATAAAGCTCCTTGAAAAAGCACAGTAACACACCTTCCCTTCATAAATCCGTACAGCATCACCATGGACCAGTATTTGAACACTCCCTTGTCAGACTGTTGGAGAGCATACAACTATTCACAAGATATCAGACAATGTACATAAGAATAATGCGAGCTCTTGGAAAAAGTACAATTATACCCCTACCCTTTATAAATCCATACAGATTCATTCAAATATAGGTTTATTCCAGGGGTTCAATGTCCTTGGACACATATTTGAACATTCCCTTCTCTCAGTCAGACTGTTGGAGAGCATACAACTATTCACAAGATATCAGACAATGTACATAAGAATAATGCGAGCTCTTGGAAAAAGTACAATTATACCCCTACCCTTTATAAATCCATACAGAGGCTCTAAAAGAGATACCCACCGTATTGTGAAGTGCCAGCCTGCTCCAGTCTCTCGACCACTAAGTCGCGGGTTCGATTCCGGCTCGTGGCTGATTTTTCCCTAATATGGATAATTTCGTGTAATTTGTTGCACCCCAGAGGTCCCTAATTATTATTTTACTTGCTTCTTTTACAGGAGCTCCCACTGGATCCTTGGGACTTGCTAATCCAACAGGATGGATGAACACCGAGTTGTTTGTTGAGACGATGAAACACTTCATAACGCACTCAAACAGCTCTAAGGAACATCGAACGCTCTTGATATATGACAATCATGAGAGTCATCTATCTATCGAAGTTCTGAATCTAGCCAAGGATAATGGTGTGATCATTCTAACCTTGCCCCCCCATTCGTCAGGAAAGATGCAGCCCCTGGACGTTGGCGTTTTCAGTTCGTTTACGGGGGCATATAACGCTGCCTTATGTTCATGGATGTTGAGACACCCCGGTAAAAACATTACGATTCATGAAGTTGCTTCCTGCGTAGGACTAGCTCATCTGAAAGCCATGACACCAAGCAATATAACTTCAGCGTTCAGGAAATGTGGGATTTACCCTTATGATGACGCGGTATTCACAAATGATGACTTCATGTCAAGTGAGGTCACATACAGACCTGATCACCAAAGCACCTCGGCCGCTCGTCCCCTCGTCCCAAGCACCTCCTCTTCGATCCTAGTACCCCCAGTGGATGTAAGCACCTCGGCCGCTCGTCCCCTCGTCCCAAGCACCTCCTCTTCGATCCTAGTATCCCCAGTGGATGTAAGCACCTCGGCCGCTCGTCCCCTCGTCCCAAGCACCTCCTCTTCGTTCCTAGTATCCCCAGTGGATGTAAGAAGCTACCCACACGCAAATACTGCAGAGAACAAAAGAAGAAGGAAGAAGGGAAGAAGTATGATAGCTACTGACACCCCAAATATGGAGGAAGTAAGACAGAAAAGAATCAAAGCTAAGAGTAGTCAGCCAAAGAAAAAGAAAATCCTGTTCCCTGAAAACTCGGGTAGTGAAGAAATAGATGACCCGGAAGTGCCTGAATACACAGAGTTTTCAGACACTCCCGAAGACTTCGAGGACTTGGACTTAGCAAAATTAGAAAATATGAACAGGGACCCAGTCGAGGGAGATTATGTCTTGGTTGAATTCAAAACAGGAAAGAAGGACAAAACTGTGTATTTCGCTGGGAAAGTAATCGCAAATAAGGACGCAGAAAGTGACATAGAGGTGTCATTCTTGAGGAAGAAAAAAGCCAAGACAGTACATTCGAACGAGATGTGCCATTTCTTTCTACCTGATGTGCCAGACTTGAGTAAGGTATCCATGAACGAAGTGCGTTACATTCTCCCTCCACCTAAGTTCCTGGGGTCTACGAAACGTCAGCAATCATACCTAACTTTTGGAATTGATTTCACGGGAATTAATATAGAATAAAATTTGATTTGAAAAAATAATAAAATATCTTTGATTTGAAAAAATAATAAAATATCTTTGATTTGAAAAAATAATAAAATATCTTTTTATTAGTACCATAAATGAACTTAGTTACCTGTTTTTAACCTTGTCTTAGTGTACCCCATGGCCTGTCTCACTGTACCCCAGGCTTGGGGTACAGTGAGACAGTTGACACTTTTTTTTTAGGTGGCTGTA
>NW_007384938.1:0-3582 GCF_000475195.1 Diaphorina citri
ACAAACATCCAGAAAACAACTACTGAAATTCGCTGATTTCGCTTTATAGTCAAACGAAGTCAGCATCCTAGTCTCAGAAAACAGCCAGACTTTTAGAGATGAATTGAGGTGGCGATGTTTTGCAACCAATCGACCCGTCATATAGTACAGAGCCAACTAAATAGCCTTAAATAGGATATGTACAAACCTACTCATGTACGAAGGACCCAGGTAAAGTACGAAGAGTGTGTATGCACCCTATGATAATTATTGGCTGCATTTTTTTTTTTCTTTTTTAGGTATTTTTTAATATATTGGCGCCCAACTAGTGACTCTTCTATCCACGACCCCAAACACCCTCAATTTTCTTTCTATATCCCAACAATAGTGACTCTTTTATCCACGACCCCAACCCAACGCGTAGCTCTTTTCACCCACTCCCCATATTTCCTCTATATTAATTGATCAGCTTTCTATATCAATTGACCTCGCTCAATCATACCCTCTTTTTATTCACGACCCCCTTTTCTTTTCTTTTATTCAAGAGTAACCAGCCATAGTTACTCACTCAGGTACACTTTCATTAATAAATTTTGTTTTGTACTGGTAGGTACTTACTAGCGACCAGCCATAGTTGCTAAATCCCCCCACCCACATTCCAAATCAATTTTAAATTCTAAACTGGACTAATTAATTGTAGATACATAATTTTCAATATTTTCAGCTTTTATCGGTTTTGGTTTTTTTCTTCTTTTGCTATAATCTGGTACTGGATTTCTAATCATTCTACCGGGTAATCTCAATTGAGACGTGAGGTCTATTCTACCCGTATTTTTCGTTAACTTTCGCGTATCGTTACAAACATTAATCCCATCTTTTCTCATTTATGAACATCGATTATAAACGCAACATAACCTATAGAAAAGGGCAATTTACAAATATCAATATGTCAGATACTGAAGATAATACTAGTACAGCATCAGTGGAAACAATGTTACCGAGAACATTACCCTCTCCACTTCATATCAATACACAAAATACAATCGACTTTAGTCAAACCAGATCATCTCCACAAATATCTCCATATCAAAACCTCACATTGACACCAGGTTACAACACCACCCAATTCACTCAATCAGGTACTTACGCACCACAAACATTATCAACAGTATACCAAATACCCACTGCAATGCACAACACAACTGTAGCACCTACCTATACACAGGGATTACCAGTTTCCAATTACAATTATACAGGGTCCTTCACACCCCAAACAAACACATACCCTCAAACAATGAATACATGGGGACACACAACCACCACTACAGCTTCAACATTCAATAACATTCCACCCACAAGCACACAAACTGCACTACGATGTCAACACCCGAATTGCATCGGTGTAGGACGAAGCCGCATTACATGTCGTCAATGCCAAAGTAGCTTCCATCATACATGCGTAGGTCTACCGGATAACCTACCTACTCTACCTAACTTGAACTTTAGCTGCAATCTGTGTCTACAATTTCAACAAATACAGCAACAATTGGTCACTCAGAACCAAATACTACAGAACATGTCCATGAACGTTCATTCACCTACTCTGAAATACAAACCACTTCCTATTAACATCCCAAGATTCTACGGAAAACACGAAGAGGATCCAAACGAATTCTTGGAGAAATGCGAATCTAATCTAATAGCTGCAGCCTGTCCACCTGAACAATGGCTCTATGCAGTGACTCCACAGTTACAAGAACGTGCTAAACATTGGTGGACTGCACAAAAGATAACATGCAAGACTTGGGAAGATTTCACAGTACGTTTCACTAAGTATTTCAACGGACCATCGCAACTGGTACGTGCCCAAGCCCAGTTTTACGGTGAAACACAACAGGACAACGAACAATGTGAGAGATTCATTGGGAAAAAACTTCAAATGTGGCGAAGATTAAACCCTCACCTCGATGATCATCACGCTATCGCGTCAATAATACAAATGATGAAACCGGCTATTCGACCTTATTTATCATCACACGCCGCCAAGATCATTGACATTTATAAATTGCTAATGAAATAGAGACTGTGCACAACCACACACCCAAAGATCATCATTCATTCCACCATATACTCGAAAAAAAGGAGTACCGATTACAAGAAAATCAGAACCTGTTCGTCATCCGAAATCAGAACCTATTCATCAAGGCTCCCAAATGTCATTTCTGCCCTCGACCCGCTCGTCCACAGAGACTGTCCAGTGAACAAGGAGTCAAAACAAACAACACGATACCACAAAAACATGACTATCACAAGAAAGAAGAACCACGGTCAACAGACAGCAAGAGAAAAAACCCGGACCACTCTTCAAAAGACCACAAACTAAATATCATAAACACATTTCACACAAGCAAGCAAATAACACTACCGAACATCCTTGTGTGATTCCGTCAATGGAATCTTATCTGTGACCTTTCTCGTATCAATAACCAAAAGTTCAACCAGCATAGCGAGACTTGTGGAGCTGCAGCCAAACGTCATTACATCTGATGCTTCATCTAAGCTTTGCCGCAGATCTCTGAGAACGGTCCGGAGGGTAGCTCAGCAGCGCTACTGGCTGGGTGAGAGGACGGATGATATACGAGACGCAAATGCCGACATTGAGCAAATATACACAGTGTGTGTTGTACCCACTTATATGGCGAGATAGAAATAAGAGGGTCGCGGTTTGAAAATACAATCTAACGTTCTATGTTATAAGGAAGCCACTTCTCGCAGCGATCTTGAATACTGTTTCCGACAATGCGAGAGGAGAGAAGAAAGACAGGATAAGAGAAAATCAGCGTGGTCGAAAAACGTACAATATCCGTTCAACACGACCGCCCGAACAAAAAAGAACACACTGTTAGGAGGCACAACGTTCCTAACAGGCTTCAAGTCTAATCAACTATAGTAATGTTGGTTGCTATAGGAATCGCAAGCGTAGGGTTATCTATTGGAAGACTCCATCAAACAAATCAGTCGCGAAAACAGATAATCCCTCCAAACCAAATCTTAAGACAAAAACATGTCCACATAAAAACAAACCGGAACTTGGACGGGCGCACTGCCGTGCGCCTAGATGTCTCCAAAAGCCGGGAAAACAAAACTCTCCCCCATTCAAAATCAATACGATCAAAAATAATCAACATTCTCAATTCTCTTCCAGGAAAGTATCCACACAATCCACAGGTAGAACACTACCTAACCAGGGGAAAAGGAGCCAGCCTTTCTCTCCACAGCAATCTCAATCCAGGCACAGCGGCGATCAATTTGAGCATTTTGGAAAATACCAAAGAAACAAAAGGTCTTATTCTCCCAGATTACCTATTGATCCTCCAATCATACCACCTGGTACTAACGTCTTGTTAAAAGACAGATCTTTGTCCAAAGGTCTGTATACAATAGTATCAAATATCGGTCAAATCTACACCGTACGGTGTAACCATTCCAATCGAAAAATCAAAGCTCACAGAAGTGAGATAGACTCAATATCTCACTAGCTTATTATTATATTATTATCAAACGGCTAACACGGTTAAAGGTAACACCCATTGTTTTTATTTT
>NW_007384939.1:0-1661 GCF_000475195.1 Diaphorina citri
TAAAAAATATTTTCCCAAGCTTTCAAGGGAATTTCTCTCTCTCTCTCTCTATCTCTCTCTCTCTCTCTCTCTCTCTCTTTCTCTCTCTCTCTCTTCTTCTTCTTCTTCTCCTTCTTCTTTTACTTTCTATTAGTTTCTTTTCCAAGTCAAAAGTTCTTATGATAATTACGATGGAAGCAAACCGTGGCAGAGAAATCTGTTTTCCTCCACCTCCTTTTCATTCTTATTTCTGCCCATTCTTCGTTCTTCAACCTCTCCTCCTCATCCTTCTTCTTCTTCTTCTTCTTCTTCTCCTTGTTCTTCTTCCTCCTCCTCATCCTCCTTCTCCTTCTTCTTCTTCTTTTCTTCCTCTTTCTTTTTCTTCTACTTCTCCTCCTCCTCATCCTCCTCCTTCTTCTTCTCCTTCTTCCTCCTCCTCCTTCTCCTTCTTCTTCTTCTTTTCTTCCTCTTTCTTTTTCTTCTACTTCTCTTCCTCATCCTTCTCCTCCTCCTTCCCCTTCTTCTTCTTCTACCGGATTTTAATCTTTCTTGAATTTTTTTTTTCATGATAATTAATAATATTTTCTGTTGATTTTCATATTATTTTTTTCTTTCCTCTTTTCTATAGAAAATTATTTTACGGCGTTTTCACTGAATCCCTGAAAGTTGAGAGTTTTCAAGACTTTTAAATTTCTTCAGATAGGTACCTACTTCAGAGAAAAATCAGAGCTGTATACCTCCCCACCTAGATATTATTTCCAGGAACAGCCCAACTGGTGAACTGGTGGACTACGGATCTGAAGGTTGCTAATTCAAGTCCATTTTTTTTTTTTTTTTTTTTAGATGAGTGTTCCCCCCCCGTTTTTTTTTTGTAACAAAGAAACAACTGTCTTATGAGCAGGGCGATTCATCATGGGGGTGATAGGGATAGTGTTTGTGCAGGTACTCTGAAACTCTCAACACAGTTACCTCTTAACCGTTACCCCTTTGATTATAATTATTTGTCCAGCTAAGGGAGTATTGTTCAACAGTTTTTAGGTTAGATGTGCCTTACATTAATTTTAGCGCGGTCTTGCTAACGCGTGTTAGTTGATCTGAGATGCTTCGCAGCGAGCTCAGTACACGCGCCTTTATGACTTTGCGTACGCGCGTTATGTTGTTTCGCATTTGCTTGCCCAGTTACGCGTCTTTGCGATAGTTCATAGCTGTTGTACTACTTAATACTGCTGATGCACTCGCATACGGCACTGCGGTAGTTTCATGGCTAAATGGCAGCTAAAAAATTGCTAGATCCTTAGCCATCTTCTTTTTCTTTTTAAGGCAACCACGAGTAAAAGCGACGAGATACTGAGAAACTTTGAACTTTGTAGTGGCTTCAATTCGCGTTGACTAGATAATTGTTTTAAACCCAAGAACCAAGAAACGGATCTTACCCCCGTGCCAACCAGGTCACATTGGCGCGAACGAACGGTACGTCTTCCAGGCCCAAGCTTAGGGTGGTAGCTGTTTTTTAACATGAGCAAAAAGCTAACGTAGATTTATAATGTTGCCCAATGAAAGACCACAAGAGCACAAACTGGGTCGTAATTTGCCCTTCATAACACAGAGAAGAGCGGTTAGACTACTCTCCGTATGATGCCCTACCCGTACGATGCTGTGTCCGGTGTACGCAGATTACATCG
>NW_007384939.1:1947-3444 GCF_000475195.1 Diaphorina citri
TGCAACTTCTCCAGTTGCACACAACCTGCCCAAGTCTCAGACAAGGATACTGGTACGCGAATACGGACAGATATTTGTGACATGGATGTAATCTTTGTAATAATTATTTTTATAATACGAAGTAGATTTATGGGTAATAGTTGTACAAGTCTGATGCAATAGCTTGATTAACATCTTTGGGTCAAGTTTCTGCGTGTCGACCGTCTGAGCCCTGACCCTTGGTTCTCAGATGTAGACGTCCTCGCTCACCCTCCGACTCGCCCTTACCCTCAAACCCAACCTAATATCTCGTCCCCTAAACCCATCCATCTGATATCCCTAACCGCAACCCACTCCCCCTGAACTCGACCTTTGCAGTTCGTTCTACCGACTTGGGAAACAAATTTTATTGCAGCTTGAAATTCAATCCTTCTATCAACGGGAAACCAATGTTTCATTTTACTCGACGTAAACACTAAGCTTTACTCTCGTTTACGCACGAGTGTTTGCGATTGCTTTGTTTTTTTTTTTTTTTTTTTTTTAGGGATATCAGTTTTGCACTTCGAATCAAATTTATTGAGAGAACTTTGACATGATGTATGGTTCCTAGGCAGGTACAGCAGCTATTTAGGTACAAGTGAAAATCACAATGACTTGTTCTCGCGTATTGTAGGAAATGGGTTGATTGCAGGTTGCAGGGAACTGTAAGAGATAGAGGGAACTGTAACAATGCAGGTCTTATCGTTCCGAAGTCGAAGAGAGGACAGGATAGGAGAAAGCCAGCCGTTCCGAGAACGACCTTTATTTAGGATAAAGTTCGCCCCAGGGTGGAATGGATCCCGCGCGGCCTAGAGCTTAGCGCATACAAGGCACAAGGCAGGCGAGCTAATACCATTTATTTATCTATACCTTTCAAGCTAACTAGGCTGGCTGTAAACTGTCTTGCTCAGAGGGGGTGGGAGAATTTTTTTTTAAGAGGTTTGACAGAGGGAACTGTAACTGCTAGGGTCTTATCGTCCCGAAATCGAAGAAAGAAGGAAGACTGGATAGGAGAAAGCCAGCCATTCTGAGAACGAACATTATCCCATCAGGATAAAATCCGCCCCGGGCGGGAATCGAACCCGCGGCCTAGCGCTTACAAGGCAGACGCACTACCAACTAAGCTAACTAGGCTGGCATGAAAATCTTAAAATCCTAAATGGTTTTCACGAGAAATTGACCGATGAAAGACCGATCTGTAACTGCTATGGTCTTATCGTCCCGAAATCGAAGAGAGAAGGAAGACTGGATAGGAGAAAGCCAGCCGTTCCGAGAACGAACATTATCCCATCAGTATAGAATCCGCCCCGGGCGGGAATCGAACCCACGGTCTAGCGCTTACAAGGCAGACGCACTAATAGGTAGGTAACTATAGGTACCCTTTATTTATACCCTTCAAACTAACTAGGGTAAGTGTACCATTTATTCGCCCACCTAAAAAACGTACCATTTATTGGCCCACCTGCCCACATTTATTTT
>NW_007384940.1:0-3444 GCF_000475195.1 Diaphorina citri
AAATGACGAATTTGGATGCAGATGTAAAGGCTGGGGGTAGTTTTTCAAGTACTGACTAGGATCCATAATGTTCTAGTTCCTGTTTTGTTTGATTATGACAGTTTGGTGTTTTCAATCAAAAACACTCCTGTTAGTATTCTTGGTTTTACTGTTCAATCTGCCGTTGTAATAGAACTTCAGTGGCATAATGTGATGAATGCCTAGTTATTCTCTGATGTTACCCTGGTATTTCAGGTAGGAACTTACATTTTCATCACTTTGAACAATTTTCTTCACAGCACAGCTTCAGCTTCACTTCACACTGTTTTTTTTTTTTTTTTTTTTTTGAAATTCACAGCCCAGCTTCAGCTTCCCTTCCCACTGTTTTTTTTTTTTTTTTTTTTCTTTTTGAAAATTTGAATTAAACCGCCAAACAATTGTTTACAAACAAAAGCGCACTCTATCAGCGAAAAAAATAAGTCAGTCAAACCATCCCGGGCCCAGTTTACCCGAGTGGAATCTCTGCCCGGCCCAAATGAAATTTCAAATTTTCAACGAAAATCTCTTGTCAGTGGATTTTCCTACCACCTGTACCGTGGAATTTTTTGTTAATAAAGTTACCGTTACCGTTTCCGAGAAAAACGTTTACTTTGTCGGCCGGGTTTACTCAATGTCTGTTCGAGACAGGTTAACTTTTCAATTACCATTCCATTGAATTAAGCTACTGTTTAAAAACAGTTACCTACTTTGTAGGCCGGTCTTACTTAAAGTTTGTTCGGGACAGGTAAAACTTTTCGCAATGCCATTCTATATTAAATACCTACTTTTAGTTCGTTTACACCGGAAAGTACAGTTAAAATTTTCTCAGTGTCGTTTCCGTACGTCAATATAGAGAGCTTCTCTTTGTACCGTAATGTGATATTGTGATTGTGAGACACAATTTTTTCCATTGAGGAGTATGGCACAAAAAATTAACCTGTTGGAATATGTATTTTCTATCGAAATATGAGTCGGTAAGTAAGTACTTACTTTTTTCGTTGGTGGGCATCGAACCCGAGACACTATGCATGACGGTAATTCACAATACTTTCAGGCTTTTCCTAGGATGAACTAGGCTACAACATAAATATTATACTAAGTAGGTAAATAAATGTACCTAAACTTTAATGTCATGAAAAATAGCAAGTACATGGTTAGAGTACTTACTTTTTTCGTTGGTGGGCATCGAACCCGAGACACTATGCATGACGGTAATTCACAATACTTTCAGGCTTTTCCTAGGATGAACTATTAACGAGTAAAAACAGTTTGGGCTACAACATAAATATTATACTAAGTAGGTAAATAAATGTACCTAAACTTTAATGTCATGAAAAATAGCAAGTACATGGTTAGTGGTATCCGCCCCATACTCCCCTATAGCAACCTCCATCACTGGAAATTAACACAATAAACAGGGTAAATACGTGGGCAATTGAGGCGAAAGCCGGCAGGTACGTCCTTTCAATTGCCTACCAGGGGTCGATGGAGGGACTACTAAAAAAAGCGTAAATGCGAGCGAAAATTATCAACCTCCATGGTTATCGATTTGTATCCCATTAAAAACACAGATGAGTGATCAATCAAGAAATTAGATATTAGCTTAAGAGATCAATTTTTCTGTATACAGGGTGTTCGGATTTTTATCTTAATATTCAAACCATAGATCCAGGAGGTCGATACAGACTTTTTTACTCTATGGAAATGGGACATATGCCAGTCTCTTCCAGGCAGCCCTATTGTGTACCTCATGTCCTAACAAGATGTCCCTAATTATAATTATGCTAACACTTAAACGCTTTAGATGCTCTAGAGATGTAGATAATGTTTTGGAGTTTGCAGAAAATATTTAATGATAAGTATGATAACAAATTAATAGTAATGAGCACTTACGGAAGTCGGCCGGGTTATGATAGGCGGGGCAAGGTAAGCCCAGACTGGCTAAGTGAGGCACCAGACGGGATATACTACCGCGATATATACAGTGACCTTTGGCCAGGGCATAGAGAGAGTCGAACTTCTCAAACAGCAGGGCGGATGGGGTATGAATTGTAGCCACTACGGTACGGCCTTGTTTGGCTAGGTTCGCTAATAGAGAGACACACTGGGAGCAGGAAGAAGAGTCCAGACCTCTGTGGAAAATAAATAAATGTTCTATTTTTATTAATGTTATCAGTTATCAATTTTTTAATTTTATTGTACGAGTACATTTATGTGATAACTTTTTTATGCTTTGCCGAGGTATACGCTACATAGGCGAAGTTTTTTTCCCCCAAGAGGTTTGATAGAGGGAGCTGTAACTACTGAGGTTTTATCGTACCGAAATTAAAGAGAGGAGGATAGGTTATGGTTATGAGAAAGCCAGGCGTTCTGAGAACGAACCTTACCTATTTAGTTCAGGATAAAGTCCACTCCGGGCGGCAATTGAACCCTCGACCTAGCGCTTACAATGCAGACGCGCCGCTATCCTCCAAGCGAACTAGGCTGACAAATGCTATTTTTAATGATGTTATCAGTTATGAACTTCATTATGTATGCGATGCTGCCTGGGCTAAGCGTGGCATTACTTCATGGAAATACTTCATGCTGAGTGTTTATGCTTATGAACTTTCGAGGCTTAGGTGTAGGGGCAAACAGCCCTAAAGGATGGGTTAAGCTTATACGAATCTACGAATCTACATACAGTTCACATTATACATGGGCATACAAAAAGAATAGAATAAAATATACCCTGCTTATACGGCCAGAATAAGACAAAAAAGTCCCTTTACTCCTGCAAAGAGCTATCATGAATGTCCGTAACAAAGCTAATATCTTTAGCAAATACAGGACATTTATTCTTACTCTACAGCTCAACACCCTGTAGGTATCTATAAATAGTTTATATTCCCAGAGACGTCATCTAGCACAGCCACAGAACTGATTCAGCTGATATACATACAATATACAAATCATACAATACACCCACTTCAATCCTGTTATCTATTGTTTAACCTACATTATGTGTTCGAAATATCTTGGCCTGCCTGTTAACATGACATTCTAGAGAGCATTGTCGCCCAACCCAGAAACCTTACCGCTACATAGCAGTATACAAATCATACAATACACCCACTTCAATCCTGTTATCTATTGTTTAACCTACATTATATGTTCGAAATATCTTGGCCTGCCTGTTAACATGACATTCTAGAGAGCATTGTCGCCCAACCCAGAAACCTTACCGCTACATAGCAGTAAAGATGAGGATTTTACAGGTATCAATCCGAACTAGTAACAAATGAATTGTATTTAGATAGTGGGTTGGGATTATATTCAAGAGGACAGGATTAGACTTGAAAGGTGTACTTCTATTTCCTCAGTCTCAAGTTGGAGCAATACATAAGGGAAGAAAAAGAAGAGAGCGAGAGAGAGAGCCCCCTTTAA